>NW_012307426.1:0-2640 GCF_000151885.1 Dipodomys ordii | reverse complement strand
TCCCCCGGTTGTGTCCCACTGTGTCCTTGCTGTGTCCCATGCTGTGTGCCGCTGTGTCCTTGCTGTGTCCCCCGCTGTGTCCCGCTGTGTCCTGCTGTGTCACGCTGTTTCCCCACTGCGTCCCCGCTGTGTCCCTCTGTGTACCCCGCTGTGACCAGCTTTGTCCCCGCTGTGTCCCGCTGTGTCCCACGCTCTGTCCCCCACTGTGTCCCGCTCTGTCCCCCTCTGTGTCCCGCTGTGTCCCCCGCTGTGTCCCACTGTGTCCACGCAGTGTCACTGCTGTTTCCTGCTGTGTCCCGCTGTGTTCCGTGGTGTCCCTCTTTGTCTCCCGATGTGTCCCCCGCTGAGACCCCGCTGTGTCAACGCTGTGTCCTGCTGTGTCCTCGCTGTGTCCCCCGCTGTCTCCAGCTCTGTCCCCCGCTGTGTCTCACGCTTTTTCCCCGCTGTGTCCCACTGTGTCCTGCTGTGTCCCGCTGTGCCCCCACTGTGTCCCGTTGTGTCCACAGCTGTGTACCACGCTGTGTAACGCTGTGTGCCCGCTGTATCGACGCTGTGTCCCGCTGTGTCCCCCGCTGTGTCCTCGCTGTGTTCCCCGCTGTGTCCAGCTGTGTCCCCCTCTGTGTCCCCCTGTGTCCCCCGCTGTGTCCCGCTGTGTCCTCGCTGGGTCTCCCGTTGTGTCCCGCTGTGTCCCGCTGTGTTCCGTGGTGTCCTCGCTGTGTCCCCCTGCTGTGTCCCGTTGTGTCCCGCTGTGTCCTCGCTGTGTCCCCCTGCTGTCCCGTTGGGTCCCGCTGTGTCCCGCTGTGTCCCCCACTGTGTCCGCTGTGTCCCCGCAGGTTCACCTCTGTTTCCCGCTGTGTCCCTTTGTGTGCCACTGTGTCCTCGCTGTGTCCCCGCTGTGTCCCGCTGTGTCCCGCTGTGTCCCCGCAGGTTCACCTGTTTCCCACTGTGTCCCGTTGTGTGCCGCTGTGTCCTCGCTGAGTCCCCTACTGTCTCCCTCTCTGTCCCCCGCTGTGTCTCACGCTTTGTTCCCGCTGTGTCCCACTGTGTACGGATGTGTCCGGCTGTGCCCCCACTGTGTCCCGTTGTGTCCACAGCTGTGTACCACGCTGTGTACCACGCTGTGTAACGCTGTGTCCCCGCTGTATCGACGCTGTGTCCCGCTGTGTCCCGCTGTGTCCTCGCTGTGTTCCCCGCTGTGTCCCGCTGTGTCCACCGCTGTGTCCCCAGCTGTGTCCTCGCTGTGTCCCTGCTGTGTCCTGCTGTGTCCTCACTGGGACCACCACTGTGTGTCACTGTGTCCACCGCTGTGTCCCGCTGTGTCCAGCTGTGTCCCGCTTTGTCCCCGCTGTGTCCCGCTGTGTCCCCGCTGTGTGCCTGCTGTGTCCCGCTGTGTCTCCCGCTTTGTCCCGCTGTGTCCCACTGTGTCCTCGCTATGTCCCGCTGTGTCCCGCTGTGTCCCCGCTGTGTGCCCGCTCTGTCCCGCTGTGTATCCCGCTGTGTCCAGTTGTGTCACCGCTGTGTCTCGCTGTGTCCCCCGCTGTGTCCCGCTGTGTCCCGCTGTGTCCCCCGCTTTGTCCTGCTGTGTCCCGCAGTGTCCCCGCTGTGTCCCGCTGTGTAACACTGTGTCCCTTGGTGTCCCACTTTGTCCCACGCTGTGTCCCCCACTGAGTCCCCTCTGTGTCGCCGCTGTGTCCCCCTGTGTCCTCGCTGTGTCCCCCGCTGTCTCCCGATTTGTCCCTCGCTGTGTTCCGCTGTGTCCCACTGTGTCCCAGCTGTGTCCCCAGCTGCGTCCCGCTGTGTCCCGCGGTGTCCCTGCTGTATCGACGCTGTCTCCTGCTGGGTCCCGCTGTGTCCTCGATGTGTTCCCCGCTGTGTCCCGCTGTGTCCCCAGCTGTGTCTCCCGCTGTGTCCCGCTGTGTCCTCGCTGGGTCCCCTGCTGTGTCCCGCTGTGACACCTGCTGTGTTCCGCTTTGTCCCGCTATGTCCCGTTGTGTCCCTGCTGTGTGCCCGCTGTGTCCCGTTGTGTACTCTGTTGTGTCCAGCTGTGTCACCGTTGTGTCTCGCTTTGGCCCCTCTCTGTCTCCGCTGTCCCCCGCTATGTCCCCCGCTGTGTCCCGCTGTGTCCCGCTGTGTCCCCCGCTTTGTCCCGCTGAGTCCCATCTGTGTCGCCGCTGTGACCTCGCTGTGTCCCCGGCTGTCTGCCGCTTTGTCCCCGCTGTGTCCCTAGCTGTGTCCTGCTGGGTCCCGCTGTGTCCAAAGCTGTGTCCCGCTGTGTCCCGCTGTGTCCTCGCTGTGTCCCACGCTGTGTTCCGCTGGGTCCTCGCTGTGTCCCGCGATGTGTCCCGTTGTGTCCCCAGCTGTGTCCCCGCTCTGTCCTGCTGTGTTCCCGCTGTATCGACGCTGTGTCCCACTTTGTCCCGCTGTGTCCTCGCTGTGTACCCCTCTGTGTCCCCCTCTGTGTCCCGCTGTGTTCCCCATTGTGTCCCGCTGTGTCCCGCTGTGTCCCCCGCTCTGTCCCTGCTGTGTCCCCGCTGTGTCCTGCTGAATACTGCTGTGTCCCCCGCTGAGTCCCGCTGTGTCGCCGCTGTGTCCCGCTGTGTCCCCCATGTGTCCCGCGCTGTGTCCCACTGTGTCCCGCTG
>NW_012307425.1:0-2640 GCF_000151885.1 Dipodomys ordii | reverse complement strand
CAGCGGGACACAGCGGGGACACAGACGGGGACACAGCGGGGACACAGGGGGACACAGCTGGGACAGAGCGAGACACAGCAGGTCTCCGCAGGACACAGCTGGGGACACAGCGTGACACAGCGGGACAAAGTGGGGACACAGCGGGACTCAGCGGGGGATGCAGTGGGGGACAAAGCCGGACACCACGGGACACAGTAGGACACCGCGGGACAAAGCGGGCAACACAGTGGGACACAGCGGGCCACGGAGAGACACAGCGGGTGACACACCTGGGACACAGTGCGGACGCAGCGAGGACACAATGGGACACAGAGGGACACAGCGGGACACAGTGGGACACAGCAGGGACACAGCGGGGACAAAGCGGGTGACACAGTGGGACACAGCGGGACACAGCGCGACACAGCGGTGGACACAGCGGGACACAGCGGGACACAGCGGGGGACACAGCGGGACACAGCGGGGGACGCAGTGGGACAGAGCAGGGGATACAGCAGGGGACACAGTGGGACACAGCGTGACACAGTGGGGGACAGAGGGGGACACAGCGGGACACAGCGGGGGACACAGCGAGGACACAGCAGGGGACACAGCGGTGACACAGTGGGACACAGCGTGGGACACAGCGAGGACACAGCGGGACACAGCGTGGGACAAAGCGGGAGACAGCGGGGGACACAGCGAGGACACAGCGGGTCACAGCGGGGACACAGCGGGACACAGCAGTGGACACAGCGGAACACAGCGGGTACACAGCAGTGGACACAGCAGGACACAGCGGGGGACACAGGTGGGACACAGCGGGACACAGCGGGGGACACAGTGAGGACACATTGGCACATAGCTGGGACGCAGCAGGGACACAGCGGGGGACACAGTGGGACAGAGCTGGGGATAAAGCAGGGGACACAGCGGGACACAGTGGGGGACACAGGTGGGACATAGCGGGACACAGCGTGGGACACAGCGAGGACACAGCAGGACACAGCGGGGACACAGCAGTAGACACAGCAGGACACAGCGGGGGACACAGCGCAACACAACGGGGAACACAGGGAGGACACAGCGGGACCCAGCGGGACCCAGCGTCGATAGAGCGGGGACACAGTGGGACACAGCATGGTACACAGCTGGGGACACAACGGGACACAGCAGGGGACACAGCGAGGACACAGCGGGACACAGCGGGGACACTGCGGGAACATAGCGGGACACAGCGGGGTACACAGCGGGACACAGGTTGGGACACAGCGGGACACAGCGGGACACAGCGGGGACACTGCGGGAACATAGCGGGACACAGCGGGGTACACAGCGGGACACAGTTTGGGACACAGCGGGGACACAGCGGGACACAGCGGGGGACACAGCGAGGACACAGAGAGACACAGTGGGACACAGCTTGGGACAAAGCGGGACACAGCGGGGGACACAGCGGGGGACAAAGCAGGACACCATGGGACACAGTGTGACACAGCGGGACACAGCGGTGACACTGCAGGGACACAGCGGGACAAAACTGGGGACACAGCGGGACACAGCGGGGTACACAGCTGGGGACAAAACGGGACACAGCGGAGGACACAGCAAGGACACAACGGGACACAGCGGGGACACTGCGGGAACATAGCGGGACACAGCGGGGTACACAGCGGGACACAGGTTGGGACACAGTGGGGACACAGCGGGACACAGCGGGGGACACAGCAGGGGACACAGCGAGGACACAGAGGGACACAGCGGCGACACAGAGGGGACTCAGCGGGGGACACAGCGGGGGACAAAGCGGGACACCATGGGACACAGTGTGACACAGCGGGACACAGCGGGGACACTGCGGGGAAACAGCGGAACAAAGCTGGGGACACAGCGGGACACAGCGCGACACAGCTGGGACACAGTGGGGGACAGCGGAGACAGAGAGGGCACACAGCGAGACACAGCGGTGACACAGCTGGACACAACGGAGTACACAGCGGGATACAGCGGGCACACAGCGGGGACACAGCGGGACACAGCGGTACACAGCAGGGACCGAGCGGGACACAGCGGGACACAGCTTGGGACACAGCGGGGACAAAGCGGCAGACAGCGGGGAACACAGCGAGGACACAGCGGGACACAGCGGCGACACAGAGGGGACACAGTGTTACGCAGCGTGGTACCCAGCTGTGGACACAACGGGACAGACTGGTGGCGCAGCGAGACACAGCAGGACACAGCGAGGACACAGCGGGACACATTGGTGACACAGCGGGGGACACAGCAGGACACAGCAGCGGACACAGCGGGAGACACAGCGGGACACAGCGCGACACAGCGGGGGACAAAGGGAGGACACAGCGGGACACAGCGGGGGACACAGAGAGGACACAGTGGGACACAGCGAGACACAGCGCGACACAGCGGGGGACACAATGGGGACACAGCGGGACAGCAGGCACACAGCGCGGACACAGCGGGACACGGCGGGACACAGCGGGGACAGAGCGGGACACAGCCGGACACAGCGGGACACAGCCGGACATAGCGGGAAACAGCGGGGACAAAGCGTGAGACACAGCGGGGGACAGAGAAGGAGAGAGCAGGGGACACAGCGAGTACACAGCGGCACACAACGGGACACAGCGGGAAACAGAG
>NW_012307424.1:0-2640 GCF_000151885.1 Dipodomys ordii | reverse complement strand
CAACGGGGCACATCGGGGGACACAGCAAGGACTCAGCGGAACACAGCGTGGGACACAGTGAGGACACAGGGGGACACAGCGGGACACAGCGGGACACAGCAGGAACACAGCAGTAGACACAGCGGGAAACAGCAGGGGACACAGCGGGACACAGCGGGGGACACAGGGAGGACAGAGCGGGACACAGCGGGGACACAGCGGGGACTCAGTGGGGGACACAGCGGGGGACAAAGCGGGACACCACGGGACACAGCGGGAAACAGCGGTGACCCTGCGGGGACACAGCGGGACACAGCGGGGGACACAGCAAGGACACAGCGGGACACAGCAGGGGACACAGCGAGGACACAGCAGGGGACACATCGGGGGACACTGCGAGACACAGCGGGGAACACAGCGAGGACACAGCAGGACTCAGAGGGACACAGCGTCGATACAGCAGGGACACAGCGTTACACAGCGGGGTACACAGCTGTGGACACAACGGGACACAGTGGGGACACAGCGGGACACAGCAGAACACAGTGGGACACAGCGCGGACAATGCGTGAGACACAGCGGGGGACAGAGCGGGAGACAGCGGGGGACACAGCGAGGACACAGCGGGACACAGCGGGGGAAACAGCGGGACACAGCGGTGGACAAAGCGGGACAGAGCGGGGGACACAGCGGGACACAGCGGTGGACACAGCGGGACACAGCGGTGGACACAGCGAGGACACAGCAGAACCCAGCAGGACACAGGGTCGATACAGCGGGGACAGAGTGGGCCACAGCGGGGTACACAGTTGGGGACACAACGGGGCACATCGGAGGACACAGCAAGGACTCAGCGGAACACAGCGTGGGACACAGTGAGGACACAGGGGGACACAGCGGGACAGAGCAGGAACACAGCAGTAGACACAGCGGGACACAGCCGGGGACACATTGGGACACAGCGGGGACACAGCGGGGACACAGCGGTACTCAGCGGGGGACACAGCAGTACACAGCGGGACACAGCGGGAACACAGCGGGGACTCAGCGGGGGACACAGCGGGGGACAAAGCGGGACACCACGGGACAGAGTGGGACACAGCGGGGACAAGGGGGAGAAAGAGCGGGACACAGCAAAGACACAGCGGGACACAGCGGGGGACACAGCGGGACACAGCGGCGGACACAGCGGGACAAAGCAGGGTACAGAGCAGGGGACACATCGGGATACAGAGGGACACAGCGGGGGACCCAGCGGGAAACAGCGGGGGGCCCAGCGAGGACACAGCGGGACACAGCGGGGGACACAGACAGGAAAACAGCGGGGGACACACCGGGGGACACAGCGGGACACAGCAGGGAACACAGTGAGGACACAGCGGGACTCAGCGGGACCAAGCGTCGATACAGCAGGGATACAGCATTACACAGTGTGGTACAAATCTGTGGACACATGGGGACACAGTGGGGGCACAGCGGGACAGAGCGGGACACAGTGGGACACAGCGAGGACAAATCGTGAGACACAGCGGGGGACAGAGCGGGAGACAGCGGGGGACACAGCGAGGACACAGCAGGACACAGCGGGACACAGCAGGGACAGAGCGGGACACAGTGGGACCCAGCGGGACACAGCAGGGGACAAAGCGGGACACAGTGGGGGACCCAGCGAGGACACAGTGGGACACAGCGGGGGACACAGCGAGGACACAGCGGGGGACACAGCGGGGGACACTGCGGGACACAGCGGGGAACACAGCGAGGACACAGCGGGACACAGCGGGACACAGCGTCGATACAGCGGGCACACAGCGTTACACAGCGTGGTACACAGCTGTGGACACAACGGGACACAGTGGGGGCACAGCGGGAAACAGCAGAACACAGTGGGACACAGCTGGGACAAAGCGTGAGACACAGCGGGGGACAGAGCGGGAGACAGCGGGGGACACAGCGAGGACACCGTGGGACACAGCGGGACACAGCGTCGATACAGCGGGGACACAGTGGGCCACAGCGGGGTACACAGCAGCGACACAAAGGGGCACATCGGGGGACACAGCAAGGACTCAGCGGAACACAGCGTGGGACACAGTGAGGACACAGGGGGACACAGAGGGACACAGCAGGAACAAAGCAGTAGACACAGCGGGACACAGCAGGGGACACAGCGGGACACAGCGGGGGACACAGGGAGGACAGAGGGGGACAAGGCGGGGACACAGCGGGAACTCAGGGGGGGACACAGCGGGGGACAAAGCGGGACACCACGGGACACAGCGGGACACAGCGGGGACAAGGGGGAGACAGAGCGGGACACAGCGAGGACACAGCGGGACACAGCGGGACACAGCAGGACACAGCGGGGGACACAGCGAGGACACAGCGGGACACAGCAGGGGACACAGCGAGGACACAGCGAGGACACAGCGGGGGACACTGCGGGACACAGCAGGGAACACAGCGAGGACACAGCGAGACCCAGCGGGACACAGCGTTGATACAGCGGGGATACAGCGTTACACAGTGTGGTACACATCTGTGGACACAAGGGGACACAGTGGGGGCACAGCGGGACACAGCTGGACACAGTGGGACAAAGCAAGGACAAATCGTGAGACACAGCGAGGGACAGAGCGGGAGACAGCGGGGGACACAGCG
>NW_012307423.1:0-2640 GCF_000151885.1 Dipodomys ordii | reverse complement strand
CAGGTCTGGCAAAAAACAATACTCCAGATTCCAGTGGCTCTGGAAAACTACTTTCTCAGGAGGCTGAGATCTGAAGATCACAGTTTGAAGACAGCGTAGGGAAGGAAAGCCTGTTAGACTCTTACCTACAATGAACCATCAAAAAACCCCATGTGGCACTGTGGGTCAAGTGGTAGAGTGTTTACCTTGAGTTGAGGGGTTAAGGACAGAGCTCAGGCTTCAGTTTGAGACACACAACTGGAAAAAGATTGAGGGATAATCAAAATAATTTTCCTATTTGCTACTTATGAAAATATTATTAGGAAAATGAATGCTGATGTACACCAGAGTTGGAGTCAGACCTCAAGGTTCAAGTGTAGCACATCCATAAGCCCAGCCTCCCAGACTCTAGCATTATAAACTTGTGTCCTACAAGGTTCTGAAAGGCACATTGTTGAAAGGCTTAATATGCTCCCCAAGCACTTTGTGATAAGCAGTTGACTTGTATTGTCAATGTCATTACAGTTCTGACACTAGCAGAGAACCAATACCTCACGCCCATCACCCTAGCTCAGGAGGCTGAGGTCTCTCATAGGGTGAAACCAGCCAAGGCAAGGATGTCTAGGACATTCTGACTTCCTGTTCTGAAAGGTCAGATGCTTAAGAAATTCCTGTTTCACTTGGTGATGAGAACTTACTTGCAGTCTAAATGTTCTTGGAGTTCTTGAGCTACAGAATAAGGAAAGAAATATTATTGACCCAATCAGGGTTCAAATGAAGTTCTCAGGATCCAAGCCCTAACTCTGTTAGCAGGAAGAACTCCAGTGTAACAGTGTATTTGAAGGACAGGAAACAGTTTCAAAAGCCAGGCTAGGTGCAGAGAACTAGGCCTGCAGGATTAGGAGGCAGAATATACACATTCATCATGGAAGTGACCTGCAAAATCACTTCATTCATTCCAGGCACAGCCAGCAATGGGGGCAACCTGAAACATTTGTTAGAGTTACAGCAGGATCAGGCTTTTCTCAGTCTCTTCAAACAATGACAAATTAACCTTCTTCCTCATGTTTAGGGAGCCTCAGGCTATCTTTAGATTACCAATAGAGAGCCAGTTTAGTGCTGGAGAGGGGAGGAACAGAGTAGAAAAACCCTGCTCTCTGGTCTTAGGAAGTGGGTTTTTCACTCTCAATTTGTCAAGTTTGAAGGCCCTTCTATCTCTGCCAGTCCATTCTCCTTACTTCATTCTCTACATCATTAATGCAAATCCACAGTCCAAGGAGAGGCAGGGCCATTTCTCTTCTGTCTCCAAGCACCTGAGTTAGAACCTGGCTCTGCTCTCTTGACTCTGGGGCTCTTGGATGCCTGAGAAGTGGGACAGAGACAGTCATCCTGCTCTGCATTTGTGTTAAAGCGATGCTGGTGTCCCGGCACACTGCAGAAAGCCTCATGACTGGGAATGTTCCCTTCTTTCCTTCTGACGTCAAAAACAGATTCATCGATCAACTTTCTTTCTTTCCTTCCTTCCTTTCTTCCTTTCTTCCTTCCTTCCTTCCTTACTTCCTTACTTACTTCCTTACTTCCTTCCTTCCTTCCTTTCTTTCTTTCTTTCCTTCTCTCTCTCTCTCTGTCTCTCTCTCTTTCTTTCTATCTTTCTATCTATCTACCTACCAATCCTACCTCGGTAGCTATCTCTTTGCCAGTTGTTGGGATGAATTCAAGGCCTGGGAATTGTCTCCAACACTCTGCTACTTGAGCCACAGCACATATTCTGGCTTTGTCTGTGTACAGGTGCCTGAGGAATCGAACCCAGGGCTTCTTGCATGCGAGGCAAGCACTCTCTCATTAATCCATATTCCCAGCTCCTTCATTTTTTCTTAATGGTAGTTTTTACATAAGTATGCTACCATTTTATGTTCTCAAGTTTAATTTTCTGAATACCGGTTCCTTCTAAGAAACCTGATCTCTTCCCTTGCCAGATTTGTGATTGTTCCTGGATTTCCCTCATAATAAAATTTAAATAAAGGCTGCTGAGAGCTTCAGTGTGCATCATATAAAGACACAGGCCTAGAAACCTGGAAGAGAAATGCAATGGGCCTGAAATGAAGAGAATGATGCAGTATGTACAACTAGCATATCTGAAAAATAAACCAGTAAATAAAAGCAGAGTTTGCACTATGGGAGGTAATATATATACACACATAAGTAGGTAGGGCACTGAAACATAAACTTGGCCTGCTCTTTTTGAATTTTTTGTGGCCATCCCAGGACTTAAACTCAGGGCCTGATGTGTTCCTGAGCTGTTTTGCTCAAGGCTGAGTCTCTACCACCACCACAGCTCCACTTCCCACCAGCTGGTAGTTAATTGGACCTAATCAATTCCCAGACTTTCCTGCCTGGTCTGGATTGTACCTCCTACTCAGTTTTCTCTCTCAAAGCTGGAGTTCGACCCTCTGGGCCATTGCTTCACTTCTGGTTCTCTGGTGGCTTATTGGAGAAAATAGTCTCAGAGACTCTCCTGCTCTGCTGGCTTGAATGGCGTTCTCCTGAGAAGGCTTCAAATGGTTTCATCAGGAATTCACTGAGGAGCAACTCCACACAAACCCTTAGTCTAAAACTTGAGGAGTACTAGAGAAAATGGAAACATTGTTATACCCCAGTCGC
>NW_012307422.1:0-2640 GCF_000151885.1 Dipodomys ordii | reverse complement strand
GCTGTGTCTCACGCTTTGTCCCCGCTGTGTCCCACTGTGTTCCGCTGTGTCCCGCTGTGCCCCCACTGTGTCCCGTTGTGTCCACAGCTGTGTACCACGCTGTGTAATGCTGTATCCCCGCTGTATCGATGCTGTGTCCCGCTGTGTCCCTCAGTGTCCCCCGCTGTGTCCCCCGCTGTGTCCTCGCTGTGTTCCCCGCTGTGTCCCGCTGTGTCCTCGCTGGGTCCCCCACTGTGTCCCGCTGTGTCCCCCGCTGTGTCCCGCTTGTCCCGCTCTGTCCCTGCTGTGTCCCGCTGTGTCCCCGCTCTGTACCGCTGTGTCCACCCCTGTGTCCCGCTGTTTCCCCCGCTGTCTCCCGCTCTGTCCCCCGCTACGTCTCAAGATTTGTCCTAGCTGTGTCCCACTGTGTCCCGCTCTGCCCCCACTGTGTCCCGTTGTGTCCACAGATGTGAACCACGCTTTGTAACGCTGTATCCCCGCTGTATCGACGCTGTGTCCCGCTGGGTCCCGCTGTGTCCTCGCTGTGTTCCCCGCTGTGTCCCGCAGTGTCCCCCGCTGTGTCCCCCGCAGTGTCCTCGCTGTGTCCCCCACTGTGTCCCGCTGTGTCCTCGCTGGGTCCTCCGCTGTGTCCCACTGTGTCCCCCGCTGTGTCCCTCTGTGTCCCGCTCTGTCCCGCTCTGTCCCTGCTGTGTCTCGCTGTGTACTGCTGTGTGCTCACTGTGTCCCCCGCTGTCTCCCGCTCTGTCCCCCGCTGTGTCTCACGATTTGTCCTCTCTGTGTCCCACTGTGTCCCGCTCTGTCCCGCTGTGCCCCCACTGTGTCCCGTTGTGTCCACAGATGTGTACCACGTTGTGTAAGGCTGTATCCCAGCTGTATCGACGCTGTGTCCCGCTGGGTCCCGCTGGGTCCTCGCTGGGTCCACCGCTGTGTCCCGCTGTTTCCACCGCTGTGTCCCGCTGTGTCCCCTGCTCTCTCCCCCTCTGTCCACCGCTGTGTCCCGCTGTTTCCCCCGCTGTGTACCGCTGTGTCCTCGCTGTGTCCCCCGCTGTCTCCCGCTCTGTCCCCCGCTGTGTCTCACACTTTGTCCCCGCTGTGTCCCACTGTGTTCCGCTGTGTCCCGCTGCGCCCCCACTGTGTCCCGTTGTGTCCACAGCTGTGTACCATGCTGTGTAACGCTGTGTCCCCGCAGTATCGACGCTGTGTCCCGCTGGGTCCAGCTGTGTCCTCGCTGTGCTCAAGGCTGTGTCCCGCAGTGTCCCCCGCTGTGTCCCCCTCTGTGTCCTCGCTGTGTTCCCCGCTGTGTCCCGCTGTGTTCTCGCTGGGTCCCCCACTGTGTCCCGCTGTGTCCCTCGCTGTGTCCCGATGTGTCCCGCTCTGTCCCTGCTGTGTCCCGCTGTGTCCTGCTGTGTCCTCGCTGTGTCCCCCGCTGTCTCCCGCTCTGTCCCCCGCTACGTCTCACGATTTGTCCTCGCTGTGTCCCACTGTGTCCTGCTGTGCCCCCACTGTGTCCCGTTGTGTTCACAGATGTGTACCACGCTGTGTAACGCTGTATCCCCGCTGTATCGACGCTGTGTCCCGCTGTGTCCTCGCTGTGTTTCCCACTGTGTCCCGCAGTGTCCCCCGCTGTGTCCCCCACTGTGTCCTCGCTGTGTCCCCCGCTGTGTCCCGCTGTGTCCTCGCTGGGTCCTCCGCTGGGTCCCGCTGTGTCCCCCGCTGTGTCTCGCTGTGTCCTCCCTGGGTACCCCGCTGTGTCCGGCTGTGTCCTCGCTGGGTACCCCGCTGTGTCCCTCTGTGTCCTCGCTGGGTCCCCCGCTGTGTTCCGCTGTGTCCCGCTCTGTCCCTGCTGTGTCCCGCTGTGTCCTCGATGTGTCCCCCGCTGTCTCCCGCTCTGTCCCCCGCTTTGTCTCACGATTTGTCCTCGCTGTGTCCCACTGTGTCTCGCTGTGTCCCGCTGTGCCCCCACTGTGTCCCGTTGTGTCCACAGATGTGTACCACGCTGTGTAATGCTGTATCCCTGCTGTATAGACGCTGTGTCCCGCTGTGTCCTCGCTGTGTTCCCCGCTGTGTCCTCGCTGTGTTCCCTGCTGTGTTCCGCTGTGTCCCCCTGTGTCCTCACTGTGTCCCCCGCTGTGTACTCACTGTGTCCCCCGCTGTGTCCCACTGTGTCCCGCTCTGTCACTGTTGTGTCCCGCTCTGTCCTGCTGTGTCCGCGCTGTGTGCCCCGGTGTCTCCCGCTCTGTCCCCCGTTGTGTCTCACTATATGTCCTCGCTGTGTCCCACTGTGTCTCGCTGTGTCCCGCTGTGCCCCCACTGTGTCCCGTTCTGTCCACAGATGTGTACCACGCTGTGTAATGCTGTATCCCTGCTGTATCGACGCTGTGTCCCGCTGTGTCCTGCTGTGTCCTCGCTGTGTTCCCCGCTGTGTCCCGCTGTGTCCCGCTCTTTCCCTGCTGTGTGCCGCTGTGCCCTGCTGTGTCCTCGCTGTGTCCCCCGCTGTCTCCCGCTCTGTCCCCCGCTGTGTCTCACGATTTGTCCCTTGCTTTGTCCCACTGTGTCCCGCTGTGTCCCGCAGTGTCCGTGGAATCCCGCTTTGTCCCCGCTGTGTCCCCGCTGTGTCCCCACTGTGTCCCCGCTGTATCC
>NW_012307421.1:0-2640 GCF_000151885.1 Dipodomys ordii | reverse complement strand
TCAACACAGCGCGGCACAGTTGGGACAAAGTGGGCGACACAGCGGGGAACAGAGCAGGACACAGCAGGGGACACATCGAGGACACAGCGGGACACAGCGGGGACACAGTTGGGACACAGCGGGGGACACTGAGGGGCACAAACGGGACAACACGGAACACAGCGGGACACAGTGGGATAAAGCGGGACACTGCGTGGATACAGCGGGACACAGCGGGGGACACAGCAGGACACAGCGGGACACAGAGGGGGACAAGGCGGGACACAGCGGGGGACAGAGCGGGGGACACAGCGAGACACAACGGGTACAAAGCGAGACACAGCAGATTACACAGTGGAACACAGCGGGCACACAGCCGGGATACAACGGGATACAGTGGGGAAAGGGCAGGACAAAGCGTGACACAGCGGGAAACAGCGGGGTACACAGCGGGACACACGGGGGACACAGCGGGTTACACTGCGGGACACACGGTGGACACAGCAAGGACACAGCGGGACACAGTGACGACACAGCGGGACACAGCGGGGGAAACAGCGGGACACAATGTGGACGCAGCAGTGGACACAGCGGAACACAGCGGGGGACAGAGGGGGACACAGCGGTGGACACAGCGAAGACACATTGGGACACAGCGGGGACGCAGCGGGACTCAGCGGGGGACACTGCAGTACACAGAGGGACACAGCGGGACACAGAGGGGGACACAGTGGGACAGAGCGGGGGACACAGCAGGGGACACAGAGGAACTCAGCGGGACACAGCGGGGGACACAGGGGGGACACAGCGGGACACAGGGGGGGATACAGCGAGGACACATTGGGACACAGCGGGGACACAGCGGGACTCAGCGGGGGACACAGGAGTACACAGCGGGACATAGCAGTGACACAGCTAGACATAGCGGGGTACACAGCGGGACACACCGGGCACACAGCAGGGACACAGTGGGACACACCGGGACACAGTGGAGAAAGAGCAGGACACAGCGTGACACAGCGGGACACAGCGGGGTACACAGCGGGACACACGGGGAACACCGTGTGGACACAGCGGGACACAGCTGGGGACACAGCGACGACACAGCAGGACACAGCGGGGGACACAGGGGGGACACAGCGGGACACAGCAGGACACAGAGGGGGACACAGTGGGACAGAGCAGAGGACACAGCAGGAAACACAGCGGGACACAGAGGGACACAGCGGGGGACACAGGGGGGACACAGCGGGAACCAGCGCGGGACACAGCGAGGACACATTGGGACATAGCGGGGACACAGCGGGACTCAGTGGGGGACACAACAGTACACAGCGGGACACAGCGGGACACAGCGGGGGACACAGAGGGGTAAACAGCGGGACACAGCGGGGAACACAGCGAAGACACAGCGGGACCAAGCGGGACACAGCGTCGATACAGCGGGGACACAGCGGGACACAGCGGGGTACACAGCTGGGTACACAACGGGACACAACGGGGGACACAGCGAGGACACAGCAGAACACAGCGTGGGAAAAAGCGAGGACACAGCGGGACACAGAGAGACACAGCGGGACACAGTGGGGACACAGCAGTAGACACAGCGGGACACAGCGAGGACACAGCGGGGACACAGCGGGGACACAGCGGGTCACAAAGCGGGACACAGCGGGACACAGCTTGGGACACAGCGGGAACACAGCAGGACACAGCCGGGGACACAGCGAGGACACAGCGGGACACAGCGGGACACAGCATGGGACAAAGCGGGAGATAGCAGGGGACACAGCGAGGACACAGCGGGACACAGTGGCGACACATAGAGGACTCACCGGGGGACACAGCAGGACACAGCGGGACCCAGCGGGGACAAAGCGTGAGACACAGCAGTGGACAGAGCGGGAGACAGAGGCGGACACAGCGAGGACACAGCGGGACACAGCGGGGACACAGAGGTGGCTCAGGAGGGAAACAGCGGGGGACAAAGCGGGACACCACGGAACACAGCGGGACACAGCGTGAAACAGCGGTGAACCTGCGGGGACACAGTGGGACACAGCGGGGGATACAGTGGAACACAGCGGGGACACAGTGCGGACACTGCGGTTCCCAGCAGGACACAGCGGGACACAGCAGGACACAGCGGGGGACACAGCGGGACACAGCGGGGGATACAGCGGGACACAGCGGGGACACAGAGGGGACTCAGCATGGGACATAGCGGGGGACAAATCGGGACACCACAGGACACAGTGGGACACAGCGGGGATACTGCTGGGACACAGCGGGACAAAGCGGGGGACCCAGCGGGACCCAGCGGGACACAGCAGGACCCAGCGGGGAATGAGCGGGGACACAGTGGGACACAGCGAGGACACAGTGGGACACAGCGGGACACTGCGGGGCACAGCGGGGGACACAGCGGGACACAGCAGGGGACACAGGGAGGACACAGCGGAACACAGCATGGGACAAAGCGAGGACACAGCGGGAAACAGCGAGACACAGCGGGACACAGCGGGGGACACAGCAGGGACACAGTGGGACACAGTAGGACACAGCGTGGGACAAAGCGGGAGACAGCGGAGGACACAGCGAGGACACAGATGGACACAGCGGGGACACAGAGGGGACTCAGCAGGGGACATAGAGGGGTGA
>NW_012307420.1:0-2640 GCF_000151885.1 Dipodomys ordii | reverse complement strand
CAGAAGAAGCCGAAGAAGCAGAAGCAGAACCTGAAGCATAAGGAGATACAGGAGAAGCAGAAGAAGCAGAATCTGGAGAAGCAGAAGGAGAAGCAGAAGCAGAAAGAGAAGCAAAAGCAGAAGGAGAAGCAGAAAGAGAAGCAGAAGAAACAGAAGAAGCAGAGGCAGTAGCAGAAGATGCAGAAGCAGAAGGAGAAGCAATAGTAGAAGCAGAAGAAGGAGAAGGAGAAGCATAAAAAGAAACAAAAGGAGAAGCAGGACACGCAGAAGCAGGAGAAGCAGAATCAGAAGAAATAGAAGAAGGAGAAGAAGCAGAAGCAGAAAGAGAAGCAGAAACAGAAGGAGAAGCAGAAAAAGAAGCAGAAGAAGCCGAAGAAGCAAAAGCAGAACCTAAAGCAGAAGGAGAAGCAGGAGAAGTAGAAGAAGCAGAATCTGGAGAAGAAGGAGAACCAGAAGGAGAAGCAGAAGCAGAAAGAGAAGCCAAAGCAGAAGGAGAAGCAGAAGAAACAGAAGAAGCAGAATCAGTAGCAGAAGAAGCTGAAGATGCAGAAGCAGAAAGAGAAGCAGAAGGAATAGCAGAAGAACGAGAAGGAGAAATAGAAGGAGAAGCAGAAGGAGAAGCAGGAAAAGCACAAGAAACAGAAGCTGACGGAGAAGCAGAAGAAGGAGAAGGAGAAGCCGGAGCAGAAGAAGAAGCAGAAGGCAAAGCACAAGCAGAAGGAGATGCAGAAGGAGAAGCAGGAAATGCAGAAGACGCAGAAGCAGAAGGAGAAGAAGAAGGAGAAGAATCAGAATCAAAAGAAGCAGAAGCAGAAATAGAAAGAGAAGCCGACGAAGAGAAGCTGAACGAGAAGCAGGAGAAGCAGAAGCGGGAGAAGCAGAAGAAGAAGAAACAGAAGAAGGAGAAAGAGCAGAACCAGAAGGAGAAGCAGAAGGAGAAGCAGAAAGAGAAGCAGGAAAAGCAGAAGAAGCAGAAGCAGGAGAAGCAGAAGGAGAAGAAACAGGAGAAGGACAAGAAGCAGAAAGAGAAGCAGTAGAAGCAGAAGAGGCAGGAAAAGCAGAAGCAGAAGAAAGAGAAGAAGAAGAAGACGAAGAAGAAGAAGAAAAAGAAGCAGCAGCATAAGGAGAAGCATAAGGAGAAACATAAGGAGAAGTATAAGGAGAAGCAGTAGAAGCAGAAGAAGCAGAAGCAGGAGAAGCTGAAGCAGAAGAAAAAGAATAAGCAAAAGAAGCAGAAGCAGAAGCAGTGAGAAAAGCAGAAGAAGGAGAAGGAGAAGGAGCAGCAGAAGGAGCAGCAGAAGCAGAAAGAGAAGCAGAAACCGAAGGAGAACAAGAAGGAGAAGCAGGAGAATCAGAAGAAGCAGAAAGAGAAGGAGAAGAAGGAGAAGCAGAAGTAGACTCCGAAGAAACAGAAGAAGAAGAAGCAGAAGAAACAGAAGCAAAAGAAACAGAAGAAGGAGAAGAGCAGAAGCAGAAGCAGAAGGAGAAGCAGAAGCAGAAGGAGAAGCAGAAAGAGAAGCAGGAGAACCAGAAGAAGCAGGAGAAGCAGAAGCAGAAGAAACAGGAGAAGCCGAAGAAGCAGAAGCAGAATCTGAAGCAGAAGGAGAAACAGAAGAAGCACAATCTGAAGCAGAAGCAGAAGAAACAGAAATAGTAGAATAAGCAGAAGCAGAAGCACCAGGACAAGCAGAAGAACAAGAAGGAGAAGGCGAAAGAGAAGGATTAGGAGTAGGAGAAGCAAAAGGATAAGCAGAAGCAGAAAGAGACGCAGAAGGAGAAGCAGCACGAGAAGTAGGAGAAGCAGGAGAAGCAGAAGCAAGAGAAGCAGAAGAAACAGAAGACGCAGAAGCAGAATGATAAGCAGAAGGAGAAATTGAAGCTGAAGCAGAAGCAGAAGCAGAAGGAGAAGCAGAAGGAGAAGCAGAAGAAGGAGAAGGAGAAGCAGAAAGAGAAGCAGAAAGAGAAGCACAACGAGAAGCAGGAGAAGCAGAAGCAGGAGAAGCAGAAGCAGAAGAAACATAGGAAGGAGAAGAAGCAGAAGGAGAAGCAGAAACAGAAGGAAAACAGAAAGAGAATCAGGAGAAGCAGAAGAAGCAGCAGCAGGAGAAGCAGAAGCAGAAGAAGCCAAAGAAGCAGAAGCAGAACCTGAAGCAGAAAGAGAAGCAGGAGAAGCAGAAGAAGCAGAATCTGGAGAAGCAGAAGGAGAAGCAGAAGCAGAAAGAGAAGCAAAAGCAGAAGGAGAAAAAGAAGGGGAAGCAGAAGAAACAGAAGAAGCAGAGGCAGTAGCAGAAGAAGCAGAAGATGCAGAAGAAGAAGGAGAAGCAGAAGGAAAAGCAGAAGAACGAGAAGGAGAAGGAGTAGGAGAAACAGAAGGAGAAGCAGAAAGAGAAGCAGAAGAAAGAGCAGGAGAAGGAAAAGCAGCAGGAGAAGCAGAAAGAGCAGCAGAAGGAGAAGCAGGAGATGCAGAAACTTGAGAAGCAGAAGCAGAAGAAACACAAGAAGGACAAGAAGCAGAAGCAGAAGGAGAAGCTGAAACAGAAGGAGAAGCAGGAAGAGAAGGAGGGAAAGCAGAAGAAGCAGAAGCAGGAGTAGAAGCAGGAAAAGAAGAAGAAGGAGAAGCAAAATGGAGAAGCGAAAGAA
>NW_012307419.1:0-2640 GCF_000151885.1 Dipodomys ordii | reverse complement strand
CAGGGGACACAGCGGGGACACAGCGGGACACAGTGGGGACACAGCGGGACACAGCGGGACACATCGGGCGACACAGCAGGACACATCGGGAGACACAGCGGGACACAGCGGGACACAAAGGGACACAGCAGGGACACAGCGTGGGACACAGCGGGACACATAGGGGGACACAGCGTTACACAGCGGGGACACAGCGGGACACAGCGGGGACACAGCAGGGGACACAGCAGGACACAGAGTGGAACAAAGGGGTCACACAGCGGGACACAGTGGGACACAGCAGGGTACAAAGCGGGTCACAGCGGGGACACAGCAGGGGCACAGTGCGAAAGAGCAGGACACAGCGGGGGACAAAGCAGGACACACCGGGATACAGCGGGACACAGCGGGAGACACAGCAGGGGATACAGAGACGCACACAGCGGGAGAGAGTGGAACACAGCAGGGACACAGCGCTGACACAGCGGGACATCGCGGGGACAAAGCGAGGACAGAGCGGGACACAGAGGTACACAACGAAGGACACAGTGGGGGACAGTATGGACAAACCGGGTAACAAGGGGGACACAGCGGGACACAGCTGGGACACAGCGGGGACACAGTGGCACACAGCAGGGCACAGTGGGGTACACAGTGGGACACATCGGGGATACAGCAGGGACACAGCGGGACACAGCGGGACACAGCGGGGACACATCAGGACAGAGCGGGGATGCAGCGGGATATAGCAGGGGACATAGCAGGGGACACAGCGAGGACAAAGCGGGACAAAGGGGACACAGCAAGGCCACAATGGGACACAGCGGGACACAGTGGGGGACACAGCATGGGACACAGCAGGACACAGGGTGACACAGTGGACACAGCGGGGACACAGCGGGGTTCACAGGGATGACACAGCGGGGGATACAGCGGGACACAAAGGGGGACCCAGCGTTACACAGTGGGGACACAGCGGGACACAAAGGGGACACAGCAGGGGACACAGCAGGACACAGAGGGGAACAAAGGGGGCACACAGTAGGGGCACAGTGGGAAACAGCGGGACACAGCGGGGAAAAAGCGGGACACACCGGGTTACTGCGGGACACAGCGGCGGACACAGCAGGGGACACAGAGCCGCACACAGCGGGAGAGAGTGGAACACAACAGGGACAGAGCGGGGACACAGCGGGGGACCCAGCGAGGACACAGCGTGACACATGGGGACACATCGGGACACAGCGGGGAACCCAGCAAGGTCACAGCGGGACACAAATGGGGACACAGCAAGGACACAGTGGGACACAGCGGGAAAGAGCGGAACACAGCAGGAGACACAGCCGGGGACACAGTGGGACACAGCGGGACACATCGGGGGACACAACAGGACACTGCAGGGTACACAGCGGGACACAGCGAGACACAAAGGGACACAGCAGGGACACAGCCGGGGACACAGTGGGACACAGTGAAGTACACAGCAGGACACAGCAGGGACACAGCAGGGGCACAGTGGGAAACAGCGGGACACAGCGGGGGACAAAGCGGGACACAGCGGGACACAGCGGGGGACACAGCGGAGGACACAGAGCTGGACACAGCGGGGGACACAGCGGAGGACACAGAGCTGCACACAGCGGGAGAGAGTGGAACACAGCACGGACACAGCAGGGACACAGCGGGACATAGCGGGGACAAAGCGAGGACAGAGCGGGACACAGAGGTACACAGCAAGGGACACAGTGGGGGACAGTGGGCACAAACCGGGGAACAACGGGCACACAGCGGGACACAGCTAGGACACAGCGTGGACAGAGCAGGGGCACAGCAGGGGACACAGTGGGACACAGCAGGGGATACAGCGAGGACACAGAGGGGACATAGGGGACACTGCGGGACACAGTGGGACACAGCGGGGACAGAGAGACATAGCAGTTACACAGCAAGGACACACCAGGGACACAGAGGGACACAGTGCGGACACAGCGGGGACACAGCGGGGAACACAGTGGGGGACTCAGCGGTAAACAGCGGGGGAAACAGGGGAACACAGTGGGACACAACCGGACACAGCTGGGGACACAGTGGGTGTCACAGTGGGGGAAACAGTGGGAAACAGCGGGGGACACAGCGAAGACACAGAAGGACACAGCGGGGGACACAGCAGGACACAGCGGGGGACACAGCGGGGACACAGCGGGGACACAGCGGGCCACATCGGGCCTCAGCGGTGAGACAGCAAGACACAGCGGGGACACAGCGGAGGACACACAGTGGGAAAGCAGGCACACAGCGGGACACTGCGGGACACAGCGGGACACAGCGGGACACAGCGGGGAACACAGCGGGACACACAGCGGGACACAGCGGGACACAGCGGGGGACACAGCCTGGACACAGCGGGTCACAGCGGGGAAATAGTGGGGGACACAGCGGGGGACACAGCGGGATACAGAAGGACACAGCGAGGACACAGCGGGACACAGGAGGACACAGCGGGGACACAGCGGGGGATACAGTGGGACAAAGAGGGGACACAGAGGGACTCAGCGGTTACACTGCGAGGACACACCAGGGACACAGCGGAACACAGCGGAGACACAGCAGGGACACAGTGACACACAGCGAGGACACAGCGGGACACAGCATGGGATATGA
>NW_012307418.1:0-2640 GCF_000151885.1 Dipodomys ordii | reverse complement strand
TGTTGGTGGTGGATGCAGGATGATGTAGGAGTAGGATGAATCTATATGAGAATCTATAATGTAGATATCATAAGGAGTAAGCAGTAGTAGCAGAAGTAGCAGAAGCAGTGAAGCAGAAGCAGTATGATAAAGTATAAGCAATAGAAGCAGATCAGAGGGAGAAGCAGAAGAAGGAGAAGGAGCAGAAGGAGAATGAGAAGCAGTAGGAGAATCAGAAGGAGAAGCAGAAGAAGGAGAAGCAGAAGCAGATGATGCAGCAGAATGAGAAGCAGAAGCAGAAGAAGATGCAGAAGGAGAAGCAGGAGAAGCAGAAGCAGAAGGAGATACAGAAGTAGGAGAAGGAGAAGGAGAAGGAAAGGCAGCAGAAGCAATAGGAGAAGCAGAAGGAGAAGCAGAAGCAGAATGAGAAGCAAAAAAAGCAGTAGAAGCAGAAAAACCAGGAGAAGCAGAAGAAGAAGAAGAAGAAGAAGAAGAAGAAGAAGAAGAAGAAGAAGAAGAAGAAGAAGAAGAAGAAGAAGAAGAAGAAGAAGAAGAAGAAGAAGAAGGAGAAGCTTAAGGAGAACCCTAAGGAAAAGCATAAGGAGAAGCATGAGGAGAAGCAGTAGATGCCGGAGAAGCAGAAGAAATAGAATAAGCAAAAGAAACAGAAGCAGAAGCAGTGGGAGAACAGAAGAAGGAGAAGGAGAAGGAGC
The DNA here is from genome assembly GCF_000151885.1 of Dipodomys ordii. NCBI lineage: Eukaryota > Metazoa > Chordata > Mammalia > Rodentia > Heteromyidae > Dipodomys > Dipodomys ordii. The sequence goes on along the minus strand of NW_012307418.1, from coordinate 1,948 downwards.
AGCAGAAGGAGAAGCAGAAGCAGAAAGAGAAGCAGAAACAGAAGGAGAACAAAAGGAGAAGCAGGAGAAGCAGAAGAAGCAGAAGTAGAAACAGAAAGAGAAGTAGAAGAAGGAGAAGCAGAAGTAGAATCAGAAGAAACAGAAGAAGAAGAAGAAGAAGAAGAAGAAGAAGAAGAAGAAGAAGAAGAAGAAGAAGAAGAAGAAGAAGAAGAAGAAGAAACAGAAGCAAAAGAAACAGAAGAAGGAGAAGAGCAGAAGCAGAAGCAGAAGGAAAAGCAGAAGCAGAAGGAGAAGCAGAGAGAAGCAGGAGAAGCTGAAGAAGCAGGAGAAGCAGAAGCAGAAGAAACAGGAGAAGCCGAAGAAGCAGAAGCAGAATCTGAAGCAGAAGGAGAAACAGAAGAAGCACAATCTGAAGCAGAAGCAGAAGAAATAGAAATAGCAGAATAAGCAGAAGCAGAAGCACCAGGAGAAGCAGAAGAAGAAGAAGGAGAAGGTGAAAGAGAAGGATTAGGAGTAGGAGAAGCAAAAGGATAAGCAGAACCAGAAAGAGTCGCAGAAGGAGAAGCAGCACGAGAAGTAGGTGTAGCAGGAGAAGAAGAAGCAGGAGAAGTAGAAGAAACAGAAGGCGCAGAAGCAGAATGAGAAGCAGAAGGAGAAATTGAAGCAGAAGCAGAAGCAGAAGAAGAAGCAGAAGCAGAAGAAGAAGCAGAAGAAGGAGAAGGACAAGGAGAAGGAGAAAGAGAAGCAGAAAGAGAAGCAGAACGAGAAGCAGGAGAAGCAGAAGCTGGAGAAGCCGAAGCAGAAGAAACAGAAGAAGGGGAAGAAGCAGAAGGAGAAGCAGAAACAGAAGGAAAAACAGAAAGAGAAGCAGGAGAAGCAGAAGAAGAAGCAGCAGGAGAAGCAGAAGCAGGAGAATCCGAAAAAGCAAAAGCAGAACCTGAAGCAGAAGGAGAAGCAGGAGAAGCAGAAGAAGCAGAATGTGGAGAAGCAGAAGGAGAAGCAGAAGCAGAAAGAGAAGCAAAAGCAGAAGGAGAAGCAGAAGAAACAGAAGAAGCAGAGGCAGTATCAGAAGAAGCAGAAGATTCAGAAGCAGAAGGAGAAGCAGAAGGAAAAGCAGAAGAACTAGAAGGAGAAGGAGAAGGAGAAACAGGAGTAGAAGCAGAAAGAGAAGCAGAAGAAGGAGCAGTAGAAGGAAAAGCGGCAGGAGAAACAGAAAGAGCAGCAGAAGGAGAAGCAGGAAATGCAGAAACAGGAGAAGAACAAGCAGAAGAAACAGGAGAAGGACAAGAAGCAGAAGCAGAAGGAGAAGCAGAAACAGAAGGAGGGGAAGCAGAAGAAGCAGAAGCAGGAGAAGCAGAAGCATAAGAATCCGAAGAAGCAGAAGCAGAACCTGAAGCAGAAGGAGAAGCAGGAGAAGCAGAAGAAGCAGAATGAGAAGCAGAAGGAGAAGCAGAAGCAGAAAGAGAATCAAAAGCAGAAGGAGAAGCAGAAGAAACAGAAGAAGTAGAAGCAGTAGCAGTTGTAGCAGAAGCAGTAGGAAAACAGAAGGAAAAGCAGAAGAACAAGAAGGAGAAGGAGAAACAGAAGGAGAAGCAGAAGGAGAAGCAGAAAGAAAAGAAGGTAAAGCAGAAGAAGAAGAAGCAGAAGGAGAATCAGAAGGAGAAGCAGAAGAAGGAGAAGGAGAAGCAGAAGCAGAAGAACATGCAGAAGTAGAAGCAGAAGAAGCAGAAGCAGAAGGAGAAGCAGGAAAAGCAGAAGAAGCAGAAACAAAAGGTGAAGCAAAAGAAGGAGAAGGAGAAGCAGAGGCAGAAGATGAAGCATAAGGACAAGCACAAGCAGAAGGAGATGCAGAAGGAGAAGCAGGAGAAGCAGAAGAAGCAGAAGCTGAAAGAGAAGCAGAAGTAGGAGAAGGAGAAGGAGGAGAAGCAGAAGGAGAAGCAGAAGCAGA
>NW_012307417.1:0-2641 GCF_000151885.1 Dipodomys ordii | reverse complement strand
GTGTCCCGCTGTGTCCCCACTGAGTCCCGCTCTGTCCCCCGCTGTGTCCCCGCTGTGTCCCGCTGGGTCCCACTGTGTCCCCTATTGGGTCCCCGCTGTGTCCCGCTGTGTCCCGCTGTGTCCTCGCTGTATCCCCCGCTCTGTCCCGCTGTGTCCTCGCTGTGTCCCCCGCTGTGTCCTGCTGTGTCCCCTGCTGTGTCCTGCTGTGTCACGCTGTGTCCGGTTCTGTCCCCGCTGTGTCCAGCTCTGTCCCGCTCTGTCCCCCGCTGTGTATGGCTGTGTCCCCTGCTGTGTCCCGCTGTGTCCTGCTGTGTCCCCCGCTGTGTCCCGTCGTGTCCCGCTTTGTCCCCTACTGTGTCCCCAGCTGAGTCCCATCTGTGTCCCCGCTATGTCCTGCTCTGTCCTTGCTGTGTCCCCCGCTGTCTCCCGCTTTGTCCTCCGCTGTGTCGCACTGTGTCCCGATGTGTCCTCGCTGTGTCCCCCGCTGTGTCCTGCTGTGTCCTCGCTGTGTCCCCCGCTGTGTCCCGCTCTATCCCTCACTGTGTCCCGCTGTGTCAAGCTGTGTCCCGCTCTGTCCCCACTGTGTCCCACTTTGGCCCCCTCTGTGTCCCCCGCTGTGTCCTCACTGAGTGCCCGCTTTGTCCCGTTGTGTCCCCCGCTGTGTCACGCTGTGACCAATGCTGTGTCCCTGCTTTGTCCGGCTGTGTCTCTGCTGTGTCCCGCTGTGTCCCCCGCTGTGTCCCCCGCTGTGTCCCGCTGTTTCCTCGCTGTGTTCCCTGCTGTGTCCCGCTGTGTACCCCTCTGTGTCCCGCTGTGTCCCGCTGGGTCCAGGTGTGTCCTCTCTGTGATCCCCTCTGTGTCTACTACTGTGTCCCTGCTGTGTCCCGCTGTGTCCCGCTGTTTCCTCCCTGTGTCCCACGCTGTGTTCTGCTGTTTCCTCAGTGTGTCCCCGATGTGTCACTTTGCGTCCCCAGCTGTACAACCCACTGTGTCCCCACTGTATCAATGCTGTGTCCCGCTGTGTCCCGCTGTGTCCTCGCTGTGTCCCCCGCTGTCTCCCGCTTTGTCCCACGCTGTGTCCCGCTGTGTGCTGCTGTGTCCTCGCTGTGTCCCTCGCTATGTCCGCTGTGTCCCCGATTTGTCCCCCGCTGTGTCCCACTGTGTCCCGCTGTGTACCCTGCTGTGTCCCGCTATGTTCCCACAGTGTCCCCGCTGTGTCCCACTGTGTCCCGCTGTGTCCCGGGGTGTCCCACTTTGTCCCCCGCTGTGTCCCCCGGTGAGTCCCCGCTGTGTCCCCGCTGTGTCCTGCTGTGGCCTCCCTGTGTCCCCCGCTGTGTCCCGCTGTGTCCCCCGCTGTGTCCCGCTGTTTCCTCGCTGTGTTCCCTGCTGTGTCCCGCTGTGTACCCCTCTGTGTCCCGCTGTGTCCCCGGCTGTGTCCCAATTTGTCCCGCTGTGTACTGCTCTGTCCCCCGCTGAGTCCCGCTGTGTCCCCGCTGTTTCCCTGCTGTGTCCCCCGCTGTGTCCCACTGTGTCCCGCTGGGTCCAGGTGTGTCCTCTCTGTGATCCCCTCTGTGTCCCGCTGTGTCCCCCTCTCTATCCCCCGCTGAGTCCCGCTGTAACCCCCGCTGTGTCCCTCTGTGTCCCCTTCTGGGTCCCACGCCGTGTCCCGTTGTGTCGCCTGCTGTGTCCTGCTGAGTCGCCTGCTGTGTCCCCGGTGTGTCCGGCTGTGTCCCACTCTGTCCTCGCTGTATCACACGCTCTGTCCCCTATGTGTCCCGCTGTGTCCCCACTGAGTCCCGCTCTGTCCCCCGCTGTGTCCCCGCTGTGTCCCGCTGGGTCCCACTGTGTCCCCTATTGGGTCCCCGCTGTGTCCCGCTGTGTCCCGCTGTGTCCTCGCTGTATCCCCCGCTCTGTCCCGCTGTGTCCTCTCTGTGTCCCCCGCTGTGTCCTGCTGTGTCCCCTGCTGTGTCCCGCTGTGTCACGCTGTGTCCGGTTCTGTCCCCGCTGTGTCCAGCTCTGTCCCGCTCTGTCCCCCGCTGTGTATGGCTGTGTCCCCTGCTGTGTCCCGCTGTGTCCTGCTGTGTCCCCCGCTGTGTCCCGTGGTGTCCCGCTTTGTCCCCCACTGTGTCCCCCGCTGAGTCCCATCTGTGTCCCCGCTATGTCCTGCTCTGTCCTCGCTGTGTCCCCCGCTGTCTCCCGCTTTGTCCTCCGCTGTGTCGCACTGTGTCCCGATGTGTCCTCGCTGTGTCCCCCGCTGTGTCCTGCTGTGTCCTCGCTGTGTCCCCCGCTGTGTCCCGCTCTATCCCTCGCTGTGTCTCGCTGTGTCAAGCTGTGTCCCGCTCTGTCCCCACTGTGTCCCACTTTGGCCTCCTCTGTGTCCCCCGCTGTGTCCTCACTGAGTGCCCGCTTTGTCCTGTTGTGTCCCACGCTGTGTCACGCTGTGACCAATGCTGTGTCCCTGCTTTGTCCGGCTGTGTCCTGCTGTGTCCCCCGCTGTGTCCCCCGCTGTGTCCCACTTTGTCCCCCGCTGTGCCCGACTGTGTCACGCTGGTCCTGCTCTGTCCCCGATGTGTCCCGCTGTGTCCCAAAAGTGTCCCTGCTGAGTCCTGCAGTGTCCCCCTCTCTGTCCCCCGCTTTGAGA
>NW_012307416.1:0-2641 GCF_000151885.1 Dipodomys ordii | reverse complement strand
GCGGGATACAGTGGGGGACACAGCGGGACACAGCAGGGGACAAGCAAGGACACAGCGGGACACAGCGGGACACAGGGGGACACAGCAGGTACACATCAGGGACACAGCGGTGGACACAGAGGGACACAGAGGGGGACACAGCGGGACACATTGGGACACAGCGGGGGTCACAGCAGAACACAGTTGGGACACAGCGGAGGACACAGCGGGAAACTGCAGGGACACAGCTGGACACAGCAGTTCACAGCGGGGACACAGAGGTGGACAATGCGGGGGATACAGCGGGACACAGCGGGACAGAGCGGAACACAGCGGTGGACAAAGTGAAACACAGCGGGACACAGCAGAACACAGCGGGGGACACAGCGGGGACACAGCGGGAAACTGCAGGGACACAGCTGGACACAGCAATTCACAGCGGGGACACAGAGGTGGACACAGCGGGGACACAGCTGGACAATGCGGGGGATACAGCGGGACACAGTGGGACACAGCGGAACACAGCGGTGGACACAGTGAAACACAGCGGGACAGAGCAGAACACAGCGGGGGACACAGCGGGGACACAGCGGGGGAAAAAGTGGGGACACAGTTTGGACATAGAGGGACACAGCTGGACACAGCAGGACACAGCGGGGACACAGACGTGGACACAGCGGGGACACAGCGGGACACAGCGGGGGATACAGCGGGACACAGTGGGACACAGTGGGACACAGAGCTGGACACAGTGAAACACAGCGGGACACAGCGGGACACAGCGGGGGACACAGCAGGGACACAGCGGGGACACAGTGGGACACAGCCGGGAACACAGCGGGGACACAGCGGGGACACAACAGGACACAGTGGGACATAGGGGGACACAGTGGGGACACAGCGGGACAGAGCGGGGACACAGAGGGACACAACGGGGGACACAGCGGGGACACAGCGGGACAAAGCGGGGACACAGCAGGGACACAGTGGGAGACACAGTGGGGGAGACAGCGGTGGACACACAGGGACACAGAGGGGGACACAACGGGACACAGTGAGGGACACAGCAGGGGACAGCGGGGACACAGCAGGACACAGCGGGACACAGCGTGAGACAGCGGGGGCACAGCGATACACAGCGGGACATAGCGGGGACACAGTGGTACACAGCGGGGACACAGCGGGACACAGCAGGGACACAGCGGGACACAGCGGGGGACAGAGCGGGTAACACAGAGGGACACAGCGGGGAACAGAGAGGGACACAGCGGGACACAGCGAGTACAGCGGGGACACAGAAGGGGACAGCGGAGACCCATCAGGGGACAACGTGGACACATAGGGATACAGCGGGGGACACAGCGGGGACACAGCGGGACACAGTGGGACAAAGCGGGAATACAGGGGGGACACAGCGGGACCCAGCGTGGAACACAGCGAGGACACAGCGGGACCCAGCGGTACACAGCGTCGATACAGCGGGGACACAGCGTTACACAGCGTGGTACACAGCTGTGAACACAACGGGACACAGTGGGGGCACAGCGGGACACAGCGGGACACAGTGGGACACAGCGGGGACAAAGCTTGAGACACAGCGGGGTACAGAGCAGGAGACAGCGGGGGGCACAGCGAGGACACAGCGGGACACAGCGCTGACACTGCGGGGGACACAGCGGGGGACATAGTGGGGGACAAAGCTGGACACAGCGGGACACAGCGGGGGAAACAGGGGGGACCCAGCGGGACCCAGCGCAGGACACAGCGTTGACACATTGGGACACAGCGGGACACAGCGGGACACAGCGGGGGACACAGCAGTACACAGCGGGACACAGCGGGTCACAGCGAGGGACACAGAGGGGTACATAGCGGGACACAGTGGGGAACACAGGGAGGACACAGCGGGACCCAGCGGGACACAGCGTCGATACAGCGGGGACACAGCGGGACACAGTGGGGTACACAGCTGGGGACACAACAGGACACACCGGGGGACACAGCGAGGACACAGCAGAACACAGCGTGGGAAACAGCGAGGACACAGTGGGACACAGCGAGACACAGAGGGACACAGTGGGGACACAGCAGTAGACACAGTGAGACACAGAGGGGGACACAGCGGGACACAGCGGGGAACACAGCGAGGACACAGCGGGGACACAGCGGGGACACTGCGGGAAAATAGTGGGACACAGCAGGGAACACAGCGAGGACACAGCAGGACACAGTGGGACACAGCGTGGGACAAAGCGGGAGACAGCAGGGGACACAGCGGGACACAGCGGGACACAGCTTGGGACACAGCGGTAACACAGCAGGACACAGCAGGGGACACAGCGAGGACACAGCGGGACACAGTGGGACAAAGCGTGGGACAAAGCGGGAGACAGCAGGGGACACAGCGAGGACACAGCGGGACACAGCGGCGACACATAGAGGACTCAGCGGGGGGAACAGTGGGGGACAGAGCGGGACACAGCGGGACACTGCGGGGCACAGCGGGGCACACAGCGGGACACATCGGGGGACCCAGCGGGACACAGCGGGACACAGCGGGACACTGCGGGGCACAGCGGGGGACACAGCGGGACACAGCGGGGGACACAGGGAGGACACAGCTTAACACAGCATGGGACAAAGCGAGGACACAGCGGGAGAT
>NW_012307415.1:0-2641 GCF_000151885.1 Dipodomys ordii | reverse complement strand
CGGGGACAGAGCGGGACACGGAGGTGGACAAAGCGGGATACTGCGGGACACAGTGGGGACAGAGTGGGACACAGCAGGGACACAGCGGTGGACACAGCGGGGGACAAAGCGAGATACCACGGGACACAGCGGGACACAGCGGGGACACAGCGGGACACAGAAGGGACACAGCGGGGACACAGCAGGGACACAGCGGGGACTCAGCAACGACACAGCGGGGGACACAGCGGGACACAGCGGGGGACACAGTGGGGGACAAAGAGGCGGACACAGCGGGACACAGCGGGACACATCGGGGACACAGCGGGGACACAGCGGGACACAGCGGGGACCCTGCGGGACACAGCTGGACACAGCGGGGACAAAGTGAGAACAGAGCGGGACACAGCGTCGACCCAGCGGGGACACAGCAGGACACAGCGGGGGAGAGCGGGGACACAGAGGGACACAGTGGGACACAGCGGGGACACAGCGAGGACACAGCGGGACACAGCAGGGCCAAGGCAGTGGATACAATGGGACACAGTGGGAGACACAGTGGGACACAGCGGGACACAGCGCGACGCAGCGGAGACACAGCGGGTTACGCAGCGAGGACACAGCGGGACACACAATGTTCACATCGGGGGACAGCGGGGACACAGCGGGACACAGCGGGGACACATTGGGGACAAAACGTGGGACAGCAGGGAGACACAGAGGGACACATCGGGACACAGCAGGGACACAGCGGGACACAGCAGGACACAGCGGGAGACACAGCAGGACACAGCGGGGGACAGAGCGGGACACTGCGGGACACAGTGGGGACAGAGCGGTACACAGCGGGGACACAGCAGAGGACACAGCGGGGGACAAAGTGAGACACCACGGGACACAGCGGGACACAGCGGGGACACAGACGGGACTCAGTGGGGACACAGCAAGGACACAGCAGTGGACACAGCGGAACACAGCGGGCCACAGCGGCGACACAACAGGACACAGCGGGGACAAAGCGGGGACACAGAGGGACACAGCGGTGGACATAGAGGCGGACAAAGCGGGACACAGCGGGACACAACAGGACACAGCGGGGACACAGTGGGGACACAGAGGGACACAGCAATTGACATAGTGGTGGACAAAGCTGGACACAGCGGGACACAGCGGGACACAGCTGGGGACACAGCTGGACACAGTGGGGACACAGCGGTGGACAAAGCGCGGACATAGAGGGACACAACGGGGGACACAGCGAGGACACAGCGGGATACAGTGTGGGACATAGCGGGACAAAGCGGGACAAAACGGGACACAGCGGGACACTGCGGGGGACAGCGGGAACACACCGGGGACACAGCGGTGACAGAGTGGAACAGAGCGGGGACACAGCGGGACACAGTGGGACGCAGCTGGACACAGGGGGAGACACAGCGGGAGACAGCGGGACACTGCAGGACTCAGCGGGAACACAGAGGGGACACAGCATCTACACTGCGGGGGACACAGCGGCACACAATGGGACACAGCTGGACACAGCGGGAGACACAATGGGACACAGCGGGGGCCACAACCAGACACAGCGGTAACAAAGCTGGGACACAGCAGGACACAGCGGGATACAGTGGGACACAGCGGGGACACAGCAGGGACACAGCGGGACACAGCGGGACACAGCGGGACACAGCTGGGGACACAGCGGCGACACAGCGGGACACAGCGGGGACACAGCGGTGGACAAAGCGCGGACATAGAGGGACACAACGGGGGACACAGCGAGGACACAGCGGGATACAGTGTGGGACATAGCGGGACACAGCGGGACAAAACGGGACACAGCGGGACACTGCGGGGGACAGCGGGGACACACCGGGGACACAGCGGTGACACAGTGGAACAGAGCGGGGACACAGCGGGACACAGTGGGACACAGCTGGACACAGGGGGAGACACAGCGGGAGACAGCGGGACACTGCAGGACTCAGCGGGGACACAGAGGGGACACAGCATCTACACTGCGGGGGACACAGCGGCACACAATGGGACACAGCTGGACACAGCAGGAGACACAATGGGACACAGCGGGGGCCACAACCAGACACAGCGGTAACAAAGCTGGGACACAGCGGGACACAGCGGGACACAGTGGGACGCAGCGGGGACACAGCAGGGACACAGCGGGACACAGCGGGACACTGTGGGACTCAGCGGGGACACAGAGGGGACACAGCAAGTACACTGCGGGGGACACAGCGTCACACAGCGGGACACAGTGGGGACACAGCGGGACACAGCGGGGACACAGAGGGGACAGAGTGGGACACAGCGGGTCACAGCAGGACACAGTGGGAATCAGTGGGGGACACAGCGGGACTCAGCGGGGGACATAGAGGCGGACAGAGCGGGACACAGCGGGACACAGCGGGACACAGCGGGGGACACAGCGGGGACACAGTGAGACACAGCGCGGACACAGCGTGACACAGCGGGGGTCATAGAAAGGACATAGCGGGTCACAGGAAGACAAAGCAGAGACACAGCAGGGACACAGCGGGGGCACAGTGGGACAGAGCAGGGGACACAGAGGGACACAGCGTAGACACAGCAGCGGACAGTGAGGACACAGCGGGGACACTGCGGGGACAAAGCGGGGGACAGC
>NW_012307414.1:0-2641 GCF_000151885.1 Dipodomys ordii | reverse complement strand
TCACCACACTGTGTCCCGCTGTGTCCCCGCTGTATCGACGCTGTGTCCCGCTGGGTCCTCCCTGTGTTCCCCACTGTGTCCCTCTATGTACCCCTCTGTGTCCCTCGCTGTGACCCGCTGTGTCCCGCTGTGTACTGCTGTGTCCCCCGCTGTGTCCCGCTGTGTCCCCGCTGTGTCCCAATGTGTCCACGCTGTGTCCCCCGCTGGGTCCCGCTGGTTCCCACCTTTTTTCCCCGCTGTGTCCCGCTGTGTCCGGCTGTGTCCCCCGCTGTGTCCCCCGCTGTGTCCCCCGCAGTGTAAGCGCTGTGTCCCGCTGTGTCCTCGCTGTGTCCCGCGCTGTCTCCCGCTCTGTACCCTGCTGTGTCTCAAGCTTTGTCCCCGCTGTGTCCCACTGTGTCCCGCTGTGTCCCACTGTGCCCCCACTGTGTCCCGTTGTGTTCACAGCTGTGTACCACGCTGTGTAACGCTGTGTCCCCGCTGTATCGACGCTGTGTACCGCTGGGTCCCGCTGTGTCCTCGCTGTGTTCCCCGCTGGGTCCCGCTGTGTCCCCCCTGTGTGCCCTGCTGTGTCCCACTGTGTCCCGCTGTGTCCCCCGCTGTGTCCCTATGTGTCCCACGATTTGTCCACCTATGTCCCCGCATTTTCCCCGCTGTGTCCCGCTGTTTCCCACTGTGTTCTGTGGTGTCCCGCTTTGTCCGCCGCTGTGTCCCCCGGTGAGTCGACGCTGTGTCGCCGCTTTGTCCCGCTGAGTCCTCCATGTGTCCCCCGCTGTGTCCCGCTGTGTCCAGCTGTGTCCCCCGCTGTGTCCCGCTGTGTACCCTCAGGTTCACCGCTGTTTCACGCTGTGTCCTGCTGTGATCCGTGGTGTACCGCTTTGTCACCAGCTGTGTCCCGCTGTGTCCAATGCTGGGTCCCAGCTGGGTCCCCGCTGAGTCCCGCTGTGTCTCGCTGTTTCCCGCTGTGTCCTCGCTTTGTCCCAAGCTGTGTTACGCTGTGTCCTCCCTGTGTAACCCGCTGTGTCCCCCTGTGTCCCCCGCTGTGCCCCGCAGTGTCCCGCTGTGTCCCGCTGTGTCCTTGCTGTGTTCCACTGTGTCCCCGCTCTTTCCCCGCTGGGTCCTGCTGTGTCCCGCTGAGTCCCGCTGGGTCCCCTGCTTTGTCCCGCTGTGTCCCCGCAGTGTCCCCGCTGTGTCCTGCTGTGTCCCATTGTGTCCTGTGGTGTCCCGCTTTGTCCCCCGCTATGTCGCCAGCTGAGTCCCCTCTGTGTCCCCGCTGTGTCCCGCTGTGTCCCCCGCTGTGTCCCGCTGTGTCCCCCGCTGTGTCCTGCTGTGTCCCGCTGTGTCCTGCTGGGTCCCGCTGTGTCCCCGCTGTGTCCCCGCTGTGTCCCGCTGTGTCCACCGCTGTGTCCCGCTGTGTCCCCGCAGGTTCACCGCTGTTTCACGCTGTGTCCCGCTGTGTTCCGTGGTGTCCCGCTTTGTCCCCCGCTGTGGCCCCCCCTGAGCCACCTTTGTGTCCCCGCTGTGTCCCGCTGTGTCCTCGCTGTGTCCGCCTCTGTCTCCCACTCTGTCCACCGCTGTGTCTCACGCTTTGTCCCCGCTGGGTCCCGCTGTGTCCCGCTTTGTTCCCCACTGTGTCCCCCGCTGAGTCCCGCTGTGTCCCTCTGTGTCCTCGCTGTGTCCCCCGCTGTGTCCTGCTGTGTTCCTGCTGTGTCCCCCGCTGTGTCCAGCTTTGTCCCCGCTGTGTCTCGCGGTGTCCCACACTCTGTCCACCACTGTGTCCCGCTGTGTCCCCCGCTGTTTCGTATTGTGTCCCCCACTGTGTCCCGCTGTGTCCCCGCAGGTTCACCTCTGTTTCCCGCTGTGTCCCGCTGTGTCCCGCTGTGTCCTCGCTGTGTCCCCCTGCTGTGTCCCGTTGTGTCCCGCTGTTTCACCGCTGTGTCCCACACTGTGTCCCGCTGTGTCCCCCACTGTGTCCGCTGTGTCCCCGCAGGTTCACCTCTGTTTCCCGCTGTGTCCCTTTGTGTGCCGCTGTGTCCTCGCTGTGTCCCTGCTGTGTCCCGCTGTGTCCTGCTGTGTCCCCGCAGATTCACCTCTGTTTCCCACTGTGTCCCGTTGTGTGCCGCTGTGTCCTCGCTGAGTCCCCTACTGTCTCCCTCTCTGTCCCCCGCTGTGTCTCACGCTTTGTCCCCGCTGTGTCCCACTGTGTACCGCTGTGTCCGGCTGTGCCCCCACTGTGTCCTGTTGTGTCCACAGCTTTGTACCACGCTGTGTACCACGCTGTGTAACGCTGTGTCCCCGCTGTATCGACGCTGTGTCCCGCTGTGTCCCGCTGTGTCCTCGCTGTGTTCCCCGCTGTGTCCCGCTGTGTCCACCGCTGTGTCCCCAGCTGTGTCCTCGCTGTGTCCCTGCTGTGTCCTGCTGTGTCCTCACTGGGACCACCACTGTGTGTCGCTGTGTCCACCGCTGTGTCCCGCTGTGTCCAGCTGTGTCCCGCTTTGTCCCCGCTGTGTCCCGCTGTGTCCACCGCTGTGTCCCCGCTATGTGCCTGCTGTGTCCCGCTGTGTCTCCCGCTTTGTCCCGCTGTGTCCCACTGTGACTCCGCTGTGTCCCGCTGTGTCCCCGCTGTGTGGCCGCTCTGTCCCGC
>NW_012307413.1:0-2641 GCF_000151885.1 Dipodomys ordii | reverse complement strand
TCCTCGCTGTGTTCCCCGCTGTGTCCCGTTGTGTCCCCTGCTGTGTCCCCCGCTGTGTCCTTGCTGTGTCCCCTGCTGTGTCCCGCTGTGTCCTCACTGGGTCCCCACTGTGTCCCGCTGTGTCCTCCGCTGTGTCCGGCATGTCCGGCTATGTCCTTCTCTGTCCCTGCTGTGTCCCGCTGTGTCCCGCTGTGTCCCCGCTGTGTGCCTGTTGTGTCCCGCTGAGTCCCACTGTGTCCCCGCTGTGTCCCGCTGTGTCCCCCGCTGTGTCCCCCGCTGTGTCCTTGCTGTGTCCCTGCTGTGTCCTGCTGTGTCCTCACTGGGTCCCCCACTGTGTCCCGCTGTGTCCCCCGCTGTGTCCCGGTGTGTCCGGCTATGTCCCTCTCTGTCCCCGCTGTGTCCCGCTGTGTCCCGCTGTGTCCCCGCTGTGTGCCTGCTGTGTCCCGCTGTGTCCCACTGTGTCCCCGCTGTGTCCCGCTGTGTCCCGCTGTGTCCCCGCTGTGTGCCCGCTGTGTCCCGCTGTGTACCCCGCTGTGTCCAGCTGTGTCATCGCTTTGTCTTGCTGTGGCCACTCTCTGTCTCCGCTGTCCCCCGCTGTGTGCCCCGCTGTGTCCCGCTGTGTCCTTGCTGTGTCCCCAGCTGTGTACCCCACTGTGTCCCGCTGTGTCCCTGCTGTATCGACGCTGGGTCCCGCTGTGTCCCGCTGTGTCCTCCCTTTGTCCAACGCTGTGTCCCGCTGTGTCTACTGCTGTGTCCCCGCTGTGTCCCGCTGGGTCCAGCTGGGTCCCTGCTGTATCCACGCTGGGTCCCGCTGGGTCCTGGTCTGTCATCCCTGTGTCCACCGCTGTGTACCGCTCTGTCCCCCGCTGTGTCTCTGCTGTGTCCCCGCTGTGTCCCGCTTTGTCCCGCTGTATACTGCTGTGTCCCCCGCTGAATCACGCTGTGTCCCAATGTGTCAAAATGTGTCCTCGCTCTGTCCCCTGCTGTGTCCCGCTGTGTCCTCCCTGTGTCCCCTGCGGTGTCCCGCTGTGTCCCGCTGTGTCCCCCGCTGTGTCCCCCGCTATGTCCCGCTGTGTCCCCCGCTGTGTCCAACTGTGTCCTTGCTGTGTCCCATGCTGTGTGCCACTGTGTCCTTGCTGTGCCCCCCGCTGTGTCCCGCTGTGTCCTGCTGTGTCACGCTGTTTCCCCACTGTGTCCCCGCTGTGTACCTCTGTGTACCCCGCTGTGACCAGCTTTGTCCCCGCTGTGTCTCACTGTGTCCCTCGCTCTGTCCCCCACTGTGTCCCGCTCTGTCCCCCTCTTTGTCCCGCTGTGTCCCCCGCTGTGTCCCACTGTGTCCACGCAGTATCACTGCTGTTTTCCTGCTGTGTCCCGCTGTGTTCCGTGGTGTCCCTCTTTGTCTCCCGCTGTGTCCCCCGCTGAGACCCCGCTGTGTCAACGCTGTGTCCTGCTGTGTCCTCGCTGTGTCCCCTGCTGTCTCCAGCTCTGTGCCCTGCTGTGTCTCACGCTTTTTCCCCGCTGTGCCCCCACTGTGTCCCGTTGTGTCCACAGCTGTGTACCACGCTGTGTAACGCTCTGTGCCCGCTGTATCGACGCTGTGTCCCGCTGTGTCCCCCGCTGTGTCCTCGCTGTATTCCCCGCTGTGTCCCGCTGTGTCCCCTGCTGTGTCCCCCTGTGTCCCCCGCTGTGTCCCGCTGTTTCCTCACTGGGTCTCCCGTTGGGTCCCGCTGTGTCCCCCGCTATGTCCCGCTGTGTACCGCTGTGTCCCCCGCTTTGTCCTGTTGTGTCCCCAGCTTTGTACCCCGTGGTGTCCCGCTGTATCGACGCTGTGTCCCACTGGATCCCGCTGTTTCCTTCCTGTGTTGCCCGCGGGGTCTCGATGTGTCCCCGCTGTATCGACGCTGTGTCCCCGCTGTGTCCCGCTGTGTCCAGCTCTGTCCTCGCTGTGTCCCCTGCTGTGTCCCGTTGTGTCCCCAGCTGTGTCCCCTGCTATGTCCCGCTGTGTCCACTGCTGTGTCCACGCTGTGTCCCGCTTTGTCTCGCTGTGTCCCGCTGTGTCCTCTCTGTGTCCCACGCTATGTTCCGCTGTGTCCTCGCTGTGTCCCCTGCTGTGTCCCGCTGTGTCCCCATTGTGTCCCCGCTGTGTCGCGCTGTGTCCCGCTGTGTCCCCCGCTGTGTCCGCTGCTGTGTCCTGCTGTGTCCCCCGCTGTGTCACCAATGTGTCCCGCTGTGTCCTCGCTGTGTCCCGCTGTGTCTCGCTGTGCCCCCACTCTGTCCCGTTGTGTCCACAGCTGGGTACCACGCTGTGTAACACTGTGTCCCTGCTGTATCGACGCTGTGTCCTGCTGGGTCCCGCTGTGTCCTCGCTGAGTTCCCCGCTGTGTCCCGCTGTGTCCCCAGCTCTGTCCCCCGCTGTGTCCCGCTGTGTCCTAGCTGGGTCCCCTGCTGTGTCCCGCTGTGTCCCCTGCTGTGTTCCGCTGTGTCCCGCTATGTCCCGCTTGGTCCCTGCTGTGTCCCCGCTGTGTGCCCGGCTGTGTCCTGCTGTGTATTACGTTGTGTCCAGCTGTGTCACCAGCTGCGTCTCTCTTTAGACCCCTCTCTGTCTCCGCTGTTCCCCTCTGTGTCCGCTGTGTCCCCCGCT
>NW_012307412.1:0-2641 GCF_000151885.1 Dipodomys ordii | reverse complement strand
TGGGGGACAGAGTGTTTGACACAGCGAGACACAGCGGGGACAAAGCTGGACACAGTGGGGTACACAGAGGGAAACAGCGGGAACACAGTGGGGAAACAGCGTGACACAGCAGGACACAGCGGGAAACAGCCGGGGACACAGCGAGGACACAGCGGCACAGAACGGGGGACACAGCAAGGACACAGTGGGACACAGCGGGGGACACAGCGAGACATAGCGGGGGACACAGCGGGGGACACAGAGGGACACAGCGGGACACAGCGGGGGACACAGGGAGAACACAGCGGGACACAGCGGGGGACATAGCGAGGACACATTGGGACACAGCGGGGACACAGCGGGACTCAGCGGGGCACAGCAGTACACAGCGAGACACACCGGGACACAGCGGGGACACAGCACGGACCCAGCGGGGGACACAGCGGGACACAGCGGGGGACACAGGGAGGACACAGCGGGACCCAGGTGAACCCAGCGTCGATATGGCAGGGACACAGCAGGACACAGCATTGAAAAAAGCGAGGACACAGCAGAACACAGCGTGGGACACAGCGAGGACACAGCGAGGACACAGCGGGACACAGTGGGGACACAACCGTAGACACAGCGGGACACAGTGGCGGACACAGCGGGACACAGCGGGGAACACAGCGAGGACACAGCGGGACCCAGGGCGACACAGCGTCGATACAGCGGGGACACAGCATTACACAGCGTGGTACACAGCTGTGAACACAACGGGACACAGTGGGGGCACAGCGGGACACAGCGGGACACAGTGGGACGAACCAGGGACAAAGCTTGAGACACAGCGGGGTACAGAGCGGGAGACAGCGGGGGACACAGCAAGGACACAGCGGTACACAGCGCTGACACTGCGGGGCACACAGCGGTACACAGCGGGGAACACAGCGGGGGACACAGCGGGACACAGAGGGACACAGCGGGGGACACAGGGGAGACACAGCGGGACACAGTGGGGGACACAGCGAGGACACATTGGGACACAGCAGGGACACAGCGGGACGCAGCGGGGGACACAGCAGTACACATCGGGACACAGCGGGACACAGCGAGGGACGCAGAGGGGTACACAGCGGGATAAAGCGGGGAACACAGCGAGGACACAACGGGATCAAGCGGGACACACCGTCGATACAGCGGGAACACAGCGGGACACAGCGGGGTACACAGCTGGGGACACAGCGGGACACAGTGGGGGACACAGCGGGACACAGCGGGGAACACAGGGAAGACATAGCGGGACCCAGCGGGACCCAGCGTCGTTACAGCGGGGACTCAGCGGGACACAGCGGGGTACACAGCTGGGGACACAGCGGGACACTCGGGGGACACAGCGAGGACACAGAGGGACACAGCGGGACACTCGGGGGACACAGCGAGGACACAGAGGGACACAGCGGGACACAGCGGGGACACTGCGGGAACAAAGTGGGACACAGCGGGGTACACAGCGGGACACAGCGCTACACAGCTAGGGACACAGCGGGGACAAAGCGGCAGACAGCCAGGGACACAGCGAGGACACAGCGGGACACAGCGGCGACACAGAGGGGACTCAGCGGGACAAAGCGGGGGACACAGCGGGACACAGCGGGACACAGCGGGGAACAGCGGAGACAGAGAGGGGCCAAAGAGAGACGCAGCGGTGACACAGCTGGACACAACGTAGTACATAGCAAGACACAGCCAGGCACACAGCAGGGACACAGTAGGGACCAAGCGGGACATAGCGGGACACAGCGGAACACAGCAGGGGACACAGCGGGACACAGCAGGGGACCCAGCTAGGACACAGCGAGACACAGCGGGGGACACAGCTGGGGACACAGCGGGACACAGCGGGGAACTCAGCGAGGACACAGCGGGACCCAGCAGGACACAGCGTCGATACAGCAGGGACACAGTGTTACACAGCGTGGTACCCAGCTGTGGACACAACGGGACAGAGTGGGGGCACAGCGAGACACAGCGGGACACAGCGAGGACACAGCGGGACACATTGGTGACACAGCGGGGGACATAGCAGGACACAGCAGCGGACACAGCGGGGGACACAGCGGGACACAGCGTGACACAGCGGGGGACACAATGGGGACACAGCGGGACACAGCAGGGGACACAGCGAGGACACAGCGGAACATTGCAGGGGACACAGCTGGGGACACAACGGGACACAGCAGGGGACACAGCGAGGACAGAGCGGGACACAGCGGGACACAGCGGGGACACAGCGTCTATACAGCGGGGACACAGCGAGACCCCGCGGGCAACACAGGAAGGAAACAGCGGGACCCAATGGGACACAGCGTCGATACAGCGGGACACAACGGGGTAAACAGCTGGGGACACAACAGGACACAGCGGGGGACACAGCGGTACACAGCGGGACATAGCGGGGGACACAGCGGGACCCAATGGGAGACCCAGCGAGGACACAGCGGGACACAGCGGGGGACACTGGGGGACACAGCGGGGGACACAGCGGGACACAGCGGGGAACACAGCGAGGACACAGCGGGGGACACAGCGGGACACAGCGTCGATACAGCGTGCACACAGCGTTACACAGCATGGTACCCAGCTGTGGACACAACGGGACACAGTGGGGGCACAGTGG
>NW_012307411.1:0-2641 GCF_000151885.1 Dipodomys ordii | reverse complement strand
ATCACCCCACTGAGTCCCGTTGTGTCTACAGCTGTGTACCACGCTGTGTAACGCTGTGTGCCCGCTATATCGACGCTGTGTCCCGCTGGGTCCCGCTGTGTCCTCGCTGTGTCCCCCGCTGTGTTCTCGCTGTGTCCCGCGCTGTGTCCCGTTGTGTCCCCAGCTATGTACCCCGCTGTGTCCCACTGTATAGACGCTGTGTCCCACTGGGTCCCGCTGTTTCCTTCCTGTGTTCCCTGCTGTGTCCCGCTCTGTCCCGCTGTGTCCCCGCTGTGTGCCCGCTTTGTCCCGCTGTGTACTCCGTTGTGTCCAGCTGTATCACCGCTGTGTCTTGCTTTGGCCCCTCTCTGTCTCCGCTGTCCCCCGCTGTGTCCCCCGCTGTGTCCCTCTGTGTCCCGCTGTGTCCCCCGCTTTGTCCCGCTGAGTCCCCTCTGTGTCGCCGCTGTGTCCCGCTGTGTCCTCGCTGTGTCCCCCGCTGTCTGCCGCTTTGTCCCCGCTGTGCCCCAAGCTGTGTCCCGCTGTGTCCCGCTGTGTACCCCGCTGTGTCCCACTATGTTTCCGCAGTGTCCCCGCTGTGTACCGCTGTGTCCCGCTGTGTCCCCGCTGTATCGACGCTGTGTCCCGCTGTGTCCCGCTGTGTCCTCGCTGTGTCCCACGCTGTGTTCTGCTGTGGCCTCGCTTTTTTCCCCGCTGTGTCCCCCTCTGTGTATCCCGCTGTGTCCCACTGTGTCCCCCGCTGTGTCCCTGCTATGTCCCGCGGTGTCCCGCTGTGTACTGCTGTGTCCCCCGCTGAATCCCGCTGTGTCCCCACTGTGTCCCAATGTGTCCTCGATCTGTCCCCCGCTGTGTACCGCTGTGTCCATCCTGTGTCCCCCGCTGTGTCCTGCTGTGTCCCGCTCTGTCCCCCGCTATGTCCTGCTGTGTCCCCCGCTGTTTCCCGCTCTATCCTTGCTGTGTCCCCCACTGTGTGCCGCTGTGTCCTCGCTGTGTCCCCCGCTGTGTCCTTTTGTGTCACGCTGTTTTCCCGCTGTGTCCCTGATGTGTCCCTCTGTGTACCCCGCTGTGTCCAGTTTTGTCTCCGCTGTGTCTCGCTGTGTCCCACGCTCTGTTCCACACTGTGTCCCACCTTGTCCCGCGCTGTGTCCCGCTGTGTCCCCCACTGTGTCCCGCTGTGTCACCCCCTGAGTCCCCGCTGTGTCACCGCTGTGTCCGGCTGTTTCCTCGCTGTGTCCCCTGCTGTCAACCCTCTGTCCCCTGCTGTGTCTCACGCTTTTTCCCCGCTGTGTCCCACTGTGTCCCGCTGTGTCCGGCTGTGCCCCCACTGTGTCCCGTTGAGTCCACAGATGTGTCACACACTGTGTAACGCTGTGTCCCCGCTGTATCGACGTTGTGTCCCGCTGTGTCCCGCTGTGTCCTCGCTGTGTTACACGCTGTGTCCAGCTGTGTCCCCCGCTGTGTCCCCCGCTGTGTCCTCGCTTTGTCCCCTGCTGTGTCCCGCTGTGTCCTCACTGGGTCCCCCACTGTGTCCCGCTTTGTCCCCCTCTGTGTCCCGCTGTGTCCCACTGTGTCCCCGCTGTGTGCCTGCTGTGTCCCGCTGTGTCTCCCGCTTTGTCCCGCTGTGTCCTCGCTGTGTCCCGCTGTGTCCCTCTGTGTCCCCGCTGTGTGCCCGCTGTGTCCTGCTGTATACCCCGCTGTGTCCGGCTGTGTCACCGCTGTGTCTCGCTGTGGCCACTCTCTGTCTCCGCTGTCCCCCGCTGTGTCCCCCGCTGTGGCCCGCTGTGTCCCGCTGTGTCCCCCGCTTTTTCCTGCTGTGTCCCCGCTGTGTCCCGCTGTGTAACACTGTGTCCCGTGGTGTCCCACTTTGTCCCACGCTGTGTCCCCCGCTGAGTCCCCTCTGTGTCGCTTCTGTGTCCCCCTGTGTCCTCGCTGTGTGCCCTGCTGTCTCCCGCTTTGTCTCCCCATGTGTTCTGCTGTGTCCCGCTGTGTCCCCGCTGTGTCCCCAGCTGTGTCCCGCTGTGTCCCGCTGTGTACCCCACTGTGTCCTGCTATGTTCCCGCAGTGTCCCCGATGTGTCCCGCTGTGTCCCGCTGTGTCCTCGCTGTGTCCCCAGCTGTGTACCCCACTCTGTCCCGCTGTGTCCCCCGCTGTGTCTCTGCTGTGTCCCCGCTGTGTCCCGTTTTGTCCTGCTGTGTACTGCCGTGTCCCCCGCTGTGTCCCGCAGTGTCCTGCTGTGTCACGCTGTTTCCCCGCTGCATCCCCGCTGCGTCCCCGCTGTGTCCCTAAGTGTACCCCCCTGTGTCCAGCTTTGTCCCTGCTGTGTCTCGCTGTGTCCCACGCTCTGTCCCCCTCTGTTTCCCGCTCTGTCCCCCTCTGTGTCCCGCTGTGTACCCAGCTGTGTCCCACTGTGTCCCCGCAGGCTCACTGCTGTTTCCCGCTGTGTCCCGCTGTGTTCCGTGGTGTCCCTCTTTGTCTCCCGCTGTGTCCCCCGCTGAGTCCCCGCTGTGTCCCGCTGTGTCCTCGCTGTGTCCTCCGCTGTCTCCCGCTCTGTCCCCCGCTGTGTCTCACGCTTTGTCCGCGCTGTAACCCACTGTGTCCCGCTGTGTCCCGCTGTGGGACACAGCGTGGGACAGAGTGAGAACTA
>NW_012307410.1:0-2641 GCF_000151885.1 Dipodomys ordii | reverse complement strand
TCAGTCCCACTGTGTCCTGCTGTGTCCCTGCTGTGTTCCCCGTTGTGTCCCACTGTGTCCCCCGCTGTGTCCCCCGCTGTGTCCTGCTGTGTCCCCCGATGTGTCCCGTTGTGTCCCTCTCTGTCCTCCGCTGTGTCCCCGCTGTGTCCCGCTGTGTCCCCCGCTGTGTCCCGTTGTGTCCTGCTGTGTCCCCCTCTGTGTCCCTGCTGTATCCCTGCTGTGTCACCGCTGTGTCCCGCTGTGTCCCACGCTGTGTCCTCGCTGTGTCCCCCGCTGTGTCCCGCTGTGTCCCGCTGTGTACTGCTGTGTCCCCCGCTGAGTCCTGCTGTGTCCCCTCTGTGTCGCCCGCTGTGTCCTCGCTGTGTCCCCCGCTGTGTCCCGCTGTGTCCTCGCTGTGTCCCGCTGTGTCTGCCGCTGTGTCCCGCTGTGTCCCGCTGTGTCCCGGTTGTGACCCTCTATGTCCCGCTGTGTCCCCGCTGTGTCCCGTTGTATACCCCGTTCTGTCCAGCTTTTTCCTTGCTGTGTCTCGCTGTGTCCTACGTTATGTCCCCCACTGTGTCCCGCTATGTCCCCTGCTGTGTCCCGCTGTGTCCCGCTGTGTCCCTGCTGTGACCTGCTGTGTCCCGCTTTGTCCCCGCTGTGTCTCGCTGTGTACCACGCTCTGTCCCCCACTGTGTTCTGCTGTGTCCCCCACTCTGTCCGGCTGTGTCCCCCGCTGTGTCCCACTGTGTTCCCGCAGGGTCACTGCTTTTTCCCGCTGTGTTCCGCTGTGTTCCATGGTGTCCTGCTATGTCCCCCGCTGTGTACCCTGCTGAGTCCCCGCTGTCTCCCCGCTGTGTCCCGCTGTGTCCTCGCTGTGTCCCCGGCTGTCTCCCGCTCTGTTCCCCCCTGTGTCTCACGCTTTGTCCCCGCTGTATCGACGCTGTGTCCCACTGTGTCCCGCTGTGTCCCGCTGTGTTCCCCGTTGTGTCCCACTGTTTCCCCCGCTGTGTCCCCCGCTGTGTCCTGCTTTGTCCCCCGCTGTGTCCCGTTGTGTCCCGCTGTGTCCTCGCTGTGTCCCATGCTGTGTTCCACTGTGTCCTCGCTGTGTCCCCAGATGTGTCCCTTTGTGTCCCCAGGTGTGTACCCAACTGTGTCCCGCTGTGTCCCCGCTGTATCGACGCTGTGTCCCGCTAGGTCTCGCTGTATCCTCGCTGTGTTCCCCGCTGTGTCCCGCTGTGTACCCCTCTGTGTCCCCCTCTGTGTCCCGCTGTGTCCCCTGCTCTGTCCCGCTGTGTCCCGCTGTGTCCTGCTGTGAACTGCTGTGTCCCCTGCTGTGTCCCGCTGTGTCCCCCGCTTGTCCCGCTGTGTCTACTGCTGTGTCACTGCTGTGTCCCTCTGTGTTCTGCTGTGTCCCGCCGTGTCCCGCTGTGTCCTCGCTGTGTCCTACGCTGTGGTCCGCTGTGTCCTCGCTATGTCCCCCGATGTGTCCCTTTGTGTCCCCAGCTGTGTAACCCGCTGTGTCCCAATGTGTCCCCAATGTTTCCTTGCTGTGTTCCCCGCTGTGTCCCGCTGTGTACCCCTCTGTGTCCCCCTCTGTGTCCCGCTGTGTCTCCCGCTGTGTCCCGCTATGTCCCGCTGTGTCCCGCTGTGTCCCGCTCTGTGCCCCACTGTATCCCCCGCTTGGTCCCCGCTGTGTCCCCGCTGTATCAAATCTGTGTCCCGCTGGGTCCCGTTGGGTCCTCGCTGTGTTCTCCTCTGTGTCCCGCTGTGTCCCCCTCTCTGTCCCCTGCTGTGTCACACTGTGTCCCTTGGTGTCACGCTTTCACCGCTGTGTCCCCCGCTGTCTCCCGCTTTGTTCCACAATATGTCCCGCTGTGTCCCGCTGTTTGCTCTCTGTGTCCCCTGCTTTGTCCCACTGTGTACCCCGCTGTGTCCCGCTATGTCCCGCTGTGTACCCTGCTGTGTCCCGCTATGTCCCCGCATTGTCCACGCTGTGTCCCGCTGTGTCTCGCTTTGTCCCCGCTGTGTCCCGCTGTGTCCCCGCTGTGTCCTTCGCTGTGTCCCGCTGTGTCCCGCTGTGTCCCCCGCTGTGTCCCGCTTTGTCCCCGTAGGGTCCCCGCTCTGTCCCGCTGTGTCCCGCTGTGTCCCGCTTTGTCCCTTGCTGTGTCCCCTGCTGAGTCCCCGCTGTGTCCCCCTATGTCCCTCTGTGTCCTCCCTGTGACCCCGCTGTGTCGCGCTCTGTCCCCCGCTATGTCCTGCTGTGTCCCCGCTGTGTCCCGCTGTGTCCTCCCTGTGTCCCTCACTGTGTTCCCCTCTGTCCTCCGCTATGTCCCTCTGTGTCCCACTGTGTCCCCCGCTGTATGGACGCTGTGTCCTGCTGGGTCACGCTGTGTCCTCGCTGTGTCCTCCGCTGTCTCCCACTTTGTCTTCCGCTGTGTCCTGCTGTGTTCCGCTGTGTCCTCGCTGAAACCCCCGCTCAGACCTGAAGTGTCCCGCTGTGTCCCCCGCTGTGTCCCAATGTGTCCACTGCTGTGTCCCGCTGTGTCCCCCGTTATGACCCCGCTGTGTCCCCGTTGTGTCCATCTAAGTCCTCCCTGTGTCCCCCAATGTGTCCTACTCTGACCCCCGCTATGTCCCGCTGTGTCCCCACTGTGTCCCA
>NW_012307409.1:0-2641 GCF_000151885.1 Dipodomys ordii | reverse complement strand
CTTCTGCTAATGCCTCTGCTTCTTCTGTTTCTTCTGCTTCTCCTTCTGCTTCTCCTTCTGCTTTTGCTTCTCTTTCTGCTTCTGCTTCTCCTTCTGCTTCTCCAGATTCTGATTCTTCTGCTTCTCCTTCTGCTTCAGGTTCTGCTTCTGCTTCTTCGGCTTCTTCTGCTTCTGCTTCTCCTGCAGCTGCTTCTTCTGCTTCTCCTGCTTCTCTTTCTGCTTTTCCTTCTGTTTCAGCTTCTCCTTCTGCTTCTGCTTCTTCTCCTTCCTATGTTTCTTCTGCTTCTGCTTCTCTTGCTTCTGCTTCTCCTGCTTCTCGTTGTGCTTCTCTTTCTGCTTCTCCTTCTCATTCTTCTGCTTCTCCTTCTGCTTCTGCTTCTCCTTCTGCTTCTGCTTCTGCTTCAATTTCTCCTTCTGCTTCTCATTCTGCTTCTGCGTCTTCTGTTTCTTCTGCTTCTCCTGCTTCTGCTTCTCCTGCTTCTCCTAGTTCTCGTGCTGCTTCTACTTCTGTGTCTCTTTCTGCTTCTGCTTATCCTTTTGCTTCTCCTACTCCTAATCCTTCTCTTTCGCCTTCTCCTTCTCCTTCTTCTGCTTCTCCTGCTTCTCCTTCTGCATCTTCTTCTGCTTCTGCTTCTCCTTCTGCTGCTTCTTCTGCTTCTGCTTCTCCTGCTTCTGCTTCTCCCTCTGATTCTGCTTCTTATGCTTATTCTTTTTCTTCTGCTTCTGCTTCTCCTGCTTCTGCTTCTTCTGCTTCTACTGCTTCTCCTTCTCCTTCTCCTTCTCCTTCTCCTTCTCCTTCTTCTTCTTCTTCTTCTTCTTCTTCTTCTTCTTCTTCTTCTTCTTCTTCTTCTTCTTCTTCTTCTTCTTCTTCTTCTTCTTCTTCTTCTTCTTCTTCTTCTTATTTTTCTTCTTCTCTTTCTGCTGCTTCTGCTTTTCCTGCGTCTTCTGCTTCTAGTGCTTCTCTTTCTGCTTCTCCTTCTCCTTCTGCTTCTGATTCTGCTTCTTGTCCTTCTCCTGTTTCTTCTGCTTCTGCTTCTCCTGCTTCTGCTTCTTCTGCTTTTCCTGCTTCTTTCTGCTTCTCCTTCTGCTTCTGCTCCTCCTTCTGCTTCTGCTCCTTCTATTTCTTCTGTTTCTTCTTCTTCTCCTTCTCCCGCTCTGCTTCTTCTGCTTCTCCTGCTTCTCGTTCTGCATCTCCTCGTCGGCTTCTCTTTCTACTTCTCCTTCTGCTTCTTCTGATTCTGCTTCTTCTCCTTCTTCTTCTCCTTCTGCTTCTGCTTCTTCTGCTTCTCCTGCTACTCCTTCTGCATCTCCTTCTGCTTGTGCTTTTCCTTCTGCTTCTTCTTCTGCTTCTCCTTCTTCTGCTTCTCCGTCTGTTTCTGCTTCTTCTGTTTTTCCTACTTCTCCTTCTACTTCTCATTCTTCTTCTCCTTCTGTTTCTCCTTCTCGTTATTCTGCTATTCCTTCGGCTTCTCTATCTGCTTCTGCATCTTCAGCTTCTTCTGCTACTGCTTCTGCTTCTGCTTCTTCTGTTTCTTCTGCTTCTCTTTCTGCTTCTCCTTCTGCTTTTGCTTCTCTTTCTGCTTCTGCTTCTCCTTCTGGTTCTCCTTCTTCTCCAGATTCTGCTTCTTCTGCTCCTCCTGCTTCTCCTTCTGCTTGAGGTTCTGCTTCTGCTTCTTCAGCTTCTTCTGCTTCTATTTCTGCTTCTCCTTCTGTTTCTGCTTCTCTTTCTGCTTCTGCTTCTTATCCTTCTTCTATTTCTTTTGATTCTGCTTCTCCTGCTTCTGCTTCTCCTGCTTCTCCTTCTGTTTCTCTTTATGCTTCTCCTTCTGCTTCTCCTTCTGCTGCTCTTTCTGCTTCTCCTGCTGCTTTTCCTTCTCCTGCTCCTTCTTCTGCTTCTCTTTCTGCTTCTCCTTCTGTTTCTCCTTCACCTTCTCGTTCTTCTGCTTTTCCTTCTGCTTCTCCTTCTGCTTCTGCATCTTCTGCTTCTTCTGCTACTGCCTCTGCTTCTTCTGTTTCTTCTGCTTCTAGTTCTGCTTCTCCTTCTGATTTTGCTTCTCTTTCTGCTTCTGCTTCTCCTTCTGCTTCTCCAGATTCTGCTTCTCCTGCTTCTCCTTCTGCTTCAGGTTCTGCTTCTTCTGCTTCTGCTTCTTCTGCTTCTCCTGCTTCTCTTTCTGCTTTTCCTTCTGTTTCTGCTTCTCCTTCTGTTTCTTCTCCTTCTTCTGTTTCTGCTTCTCCTGCTTCTGTTTCTCTTGCTTCTCGTTCGGCTTCTCTTTCTGCTTCTCCTTCTCCTTCTCCTTCTTCTGCTTCTCCTTCTGCTTCTGTTTCTCCTTCTGCTTCTGCTTCTGCTTCAATTTCTCCTTCTGCTTCTCATTCTGCTTCTGCGCCTTCTGTTTCTTCTGCTTCTCCTGCTTCTCTTGCTGCTTCTCCTTCTGCGTCTCTTTCTGCTTCTGCTTATCCTTTTGCTTCTCCTACTCCTAATCTTCCTCTTTCGCCTTCTCCATCTTCTTCTTCTCCTTCTCCTGCTGCTTCTGCTTTATTCTACTATTTCTGTTTCTTCTGCTTCTGCTTCAGATTGTGC
Organism: Dipodomys ordii; assembly: GCF_000151885.1. Taxonomy (NCBI): domain Eukaryota; kingdom Metazoa; phylum Chordata; class Mammalia; order Rodentia; family Heteromyidae; genus Dipodomys; species Dipodomys ordii. The sequence goes on along the minus strand of NW_012307409.1, from coordinate 63 downwards.
TTCTTCTGTTTCTCCTTCTGCTTCAGATTCTGCTTGCTGCTTTCTTCGGCTTCTCCTGTTTCT
>NW_012307408.1:0-2641 GCF_000151885.1 Dipodomys ordii | reverse complement strand
GAGAAGGAGAAGCATAAGGAGAAGGAGTAGAAGTAGAAGAAGCAGAAGCAGGAGAAGCACAAGTAGAAAAGGAATAAGCATAAGAAACAGAATCAGAGGAAGAAGGAGAAGGAGCAACAGAAGGAGAAGCAGAAGGAGAATCAGAAGGAGAAGCAGAAGAAGGAGAAGCAGAAGCAGAAGAAGCAGCAGAAAGAGAAGCAGAAGCAGCAGAAGATGCAGAAGGAGAAGCAGGAGAAGCAGAAGAAGCAGAAGCAGAAGGAGAAGCAGAAGTAGGAGAAGAAGAAGGAGAAGGAAGGGCAGCAGAAGCAATAGGAGAAGCATTAGGAGAAGCACAAGCAGAATGAGAAGCAGAAAGAGAAGCAGTAGAAGCAGAAGAAGCAGGAAAATCATAAGCAGAAGAAAGAGAAGGAGAAGAAGAAGAAGAAGAAGAAGAAGAAGACGAAGAAGAAGCATCAGCAAAAGGAGAAGCATAACGAGAAGCATAAGGAGAAACATAAGGAGAAGCAGTAGAAGCAGAAGAAGCAGAAGCAGGAGAAGCAGAAACAGAAGAAAAAGAATTAGCAAAAGAAGCAGAAGCAGAAGCAGTGGGAGCAGCAGAAGAAGGAGAAGGAGCAGCAGAAGGAGAAGCAGAAGCAGAAAGAGAAGCAGAAACAGAAGGAGAACAAGAAGGAAAAACAGGAGACAGAAGAAGCAGAAGTAGAAGCAGAAAGAGGAGAAGAACGAGAAGCAGAAGTAGAATCAGAAGAAACAGAAGAAGAAGAAGCAGAAGAAACAGAAGCAAAAGAAAGAGAAGAAGGAGAAGAGCAGAAGCAGAAGCAGAAGGAGAAGCAGAAGCAGAAGGAGAAGCAGAAAGAGAAGCAGGAGAAGCAGAAGAAGCAGGAGAAGCAGAAGCAGAAGAAACAGGAGAAGCCGAAGAAGCAGAATCTGAAGCAGGAGAAACAGAAGAAGCACAATCTGAAGCAGAAGCAGAAGAAACAGAAATAGTAGAATAAGCAGAAGCAGAAGAATCAGGAGAAGTAGAAGAAGAAGACGGAGAAGGCGAAAGAGAAGGATTAGGAGTAGGAGAAGCAAAAGGATAAGCAGAAGCAGAAAGAGACGCAGAAGAAGAAGCAGCACGAGAAATAGGAGAAGCTGGAGAAGCAGAAGCAGAAGAAGCAGAAGAAACATAAGACGCAGAAGCAGAATGAGAAGCAGAAGGAGAAATTGAAGCAGAAGCAGAAGGAGAAGCAGAAGCAGAATGAGAAGCAGAAGAAGGAGAAGTAGAAGCAGAAAGAGAAGCAGACGAGAAGCAGGAGAAGCAGAAGCAGAAGAAACAGAAGAAGGAGAAGAAGTAGAAGAAGAAGGAGAAGCAGAAACAGAAGGAAAAGCAGAAAGAGAAGCAGGAGAAGCAGAAGAATAAGCAGGAGGAGCAGAAGAAGCAGAATCTGGCGAAGAAGAAGGAGAACCACATGGAGAAGCAGAAGCAGAAAGAGAAGCAGAAGCAGAAGGATCTGCAGAAGCAGAAGCAGAACAAACAGAAGAAGCAGAGGCAGTAGCAGAAGAAGCAGAAGATGCAGAAGCAGAAGGAGAAGCAGAAGGAACAGCAGAAGAATGAGAAGGAGAAGGAGAAACATAAGGTGAAGCAGAAAGAGGAGCAGAAGAAGGAGCAGGAGACGGATGAGCAGGAGGAAGAGCAGAATGAGTAGCAGAAGGAGAAGCAGGAGATGCAGGAACAGGAGAAGCAGAAATAGAAGAATCAGGAAAAGGACTAGAAGCAGAAGCAGAAGGAGATGCAGAAACAGAAGGAGAAGCAGAAAGAGAATGAGGGGAGGGACAAGAAGCAGAAGCAGGAGGAGCAGAAGCACCAGAATCCTAAGAAGCAGAAGAAGAACCTGAAGCAGAAGGAGAAGCAGGAGAAGCAGAAGAAGCACAATCTGGAGAAGCAGAATGAGAAGGTGAAGGAGAAGCGGAAGCGGAAAGAGATTGAAAAGCTGAAGGAGAAGCAGAAGAAACAGAAGAATCAGAAGCAGTAGCAGTTGCAGCAGAAGGAGAAGCAGAAGGAAAAGCAGAAGAATGAGAAGGAGAAGGAAAAACAGAAGCAGAAGCAGAAGGAGTATCAGAAGGAGAAGCAGAAGCAGAAGAAGATGCAGAAGGAAAAGCAGAAGCAGAAGAAGATGCAGAAGGAGAAGCAGGAGAAGCAGAAGAAGCAGAAGCAGAAGGAGAAGTAGAAGTAAGAGAAGGAGAAGGAAGAGCCGCAGAAGCAATAGGAGAAGCAGAAGGAGAAGCAGAAACAGAAGGAGAAGCAGAAAGAGAATGAGGGGAAGCAGAAGAAGCAGAAGCAGGAGAAGCAGAAGCATAAGAATCCGAAGAAGCAGAAGCAGAACCTGAAGCAGAAGGGGAAGCAGGAGAAGCAGAAGAAGCAGAATCTGGAGAAGCAGAATAAGAAGCTGAAGGAGAAGCAGAAGCAGAAAGAGAATCAAAAGCAGAAGGAGAAGCAGAAGAAAGAGAAGAATAGAAGCAGTAGCCGTTGTAGCAGAAGCAGAAGGAAAAGCAGAAGAACAAGAAGGAGGATAAACAGAAGGAGAAGCAGAAAGAGAAGCAAGTAAAGCAGAATAAGAAGAAGCAGAAGGAGAATCAGAAGGAGAACCAAAGAAGGAGAAGG
>NW_012307407.1:0-2641 GCF_000151885.1 Dipodomys ordii | reverse complement strand
CAGAACACAGTGGGAACAGCGGGACACACCGGGGAAACTGCGGGGACACAGGGAGACAAAGCGTGGGACACATAGGGACACAGCGGGGAACACAGTGGGGGACACAGCGGGACACAGCGGGACACAGCAGGGGGACACAGCGAGGACACCACGGAACACAGCGGGACACAGCGGGAAACAGAGGGGAACCTGCGGGGACACAGTGGTACACAGTGTGGGACACAGTGGGAAACAGCGGGGGACACAGCGGGACACAGTGGGGGACAGAGCATGGGACACAGCGAGACACAGCGGGGACAAAGCTGGACACAGCGGGGTACACAGAGGGACACAGCTGGGACACAGCGGGGAAACAGCGTGACACAGCAGGACACAGCGGGAAACAGCGGGGGACACAGCGAGGACACAGCGGCACACAATGGGGGACAGAGCAAGGACACAGTGGGACACAGCGGGGGACACAGCAAGACATAGCGGGGGACACTGCGGGGGACACAGAGGGACACAACGGGACTCAGCGGGGGACACAGCAGTACACAGCGGGACACAGCGGGTACACAGCAGGGACACAGCGGGGGACACAGGGATGACACAGCGGGACCCAGCGGGACCCAGCGTCGATACAGCAGGGACACAGTGGGACACAGAGGGTAAAAAAGCGAGGACACAGCGGAACACAGCGGGGACACAGCCGTAGACACAGCGGGACACAGTGGCGGACACAGCGGGACACAGCGGGGAACACAGCGAGGACACAGCGGGACCCTGTGCGACACAGCGTCGATACAGCGGGGACAGAGCATTACACAGCGAGGTACACAGCTGTGAACACAGCGGGACACAGCGCTACACAGTGGGACACAGCAGGCACAAAGCTTGAGACACAGCGGGGTACAGAGCGGGAGACAGCGGGGGACACAGCGAGGACACAGTGGGACACAGCGCTGACACTGCGGGGGACACAGTGGTACACAGCGGGGAACACAGCGGGGGACACAGCGGGACACAGCGGGACACAGCGGGGGACACAGGGAGGACACAGCGGGACACAGCGGGGGACACAGCGAGGACACATTGGGACACAGCAGGGACACAGCGGGGACTCAGCGGGGGACACATCGGGATACAGCGGAGAACACAGCGAGGACACAGCGGGACACAGTGAGACACAGCGGGACACAGCGGGGGACACAGCGGGACACAGCGGGGAACACAGGGAGGACATAGCGGGACTCAGCGGGACTCAGCGCCGTTACAGCGGGGACACAGCGGGACACAGCGGGGTGCACAGCTGGGGACACAACGGGACACTCGGGGGACACAGCGAGGACACAGCGGGACACAGCGGGACACAGCGGGGACACTGCGGGAACATAGTGGGACACAGCGGCGACACAGATGGGACTCAGCGGGAGAAAGCGGGGGACACAGCGGGACACAGCGGGACACAGCGGGGCACAGCAGGGGACACAGCGGGACACAGCGGGGGACACAGGGAGGACATAGCGTGACACAGCGGGGACACAGCGGGGGACAAAGCGGGAGACAGCGGGGGACACAGCAGGACACAGCGGCCACAAAGAGGGGACTCAGCGGTGGACACAGCGGGGGACAAAGAGGGACACCACGGGACACAGTGTGACACAGTGGGACACAGCAGGACCCTGAGGGGACACAGCAGGACAAAGCGGGGGACACAGCGGGACACAGCGGGCACACAGCGGGGACAGAGCGGGACATGTCGGACACAGCGGGACACAGCGGGGAACACAGCGGGACACAGCGGGGGACCCAGCGAGGACATAGCGGGACACAGCGGGGAAAAAATGAGGACACAGCGGTGGACAAAACGGGGGACATAGCGGGACACAGCGGGAAACACTGCGAGGTCACAGCGGGGGTCAAAGCGGGACAATACGGGACACAGTGTGACACAGTGGGACACAGCGGGGACACTGCAGGGGCACAGCGGGACACAGTGGGCGACACAGCGAGACACAGCGGTGGACACAGCGGTGGACAGCAAGGGACAGAGAGGGGACACAGCGGGACACAGCGGGGGACACAGAGGGGTACACAGCGGGACACAGCCGGGAACACAGCACGGAAACAGCGGGACACACCGGGACACAACGTCAATACAGCGGGGACAGAGAGGGTCACAGCAGGGACAAAGCGGGACACAGCGGGACACAGCGGGGGACACAGCGGGACACAGCGGGGACACAGCGGGACACAGCGGGGGACACAGCCGAACAAAGCTTGGGACAAAGCGAGGACACAGCAGGAAACAGCGGGACACAGCGGCGACACAGCAGGGACACAGCGGGGACACAGTGGGGGCACAGCAGGACACAGCGGGACACAGTGGGACACAGCGGGGACAAAGCGTGAGACACAGCGGGGTACAGAGCTGGAGACAGCGGGGGACACAGCTAGGACACAGGGGGACACAGCGTTGACACAGCGGGGTCTCAGTGGGGGACACAGCGGGAGACAAAGAGGGACACTACGGAACACAGCGGGACACAGCAGGAAACAGCAGTGACACTGCGGGGACACAGTGGGACACAGCGGGGGACACAGCGGGACACAGAGGGGGACAGAGTGGGACACAGTGGGGAACAGAGCGTGGGACACA
>NW_012307406.1:0-2641 GCF_000151885.1 Dipodomys ordii | reverse complement strand
CCTCGCTGTGTTCCCCGCTGTGTCCCGCTGTGTCCCCCACTGTGTCCCCCGCTGTGTCCCTATGTGTCCCACGCTTTGTCCCCCTGTGTCCCCGCAGTTTCCCCGCTGTGTCCCGCTGTTTCCCACTGTGTTCTGTGGTGTCCCGCTTTGTCCCCCGCTGTGTCCCCCGGTGAGTCGCCGCTGTGTCCCCACTTTGTCCCGCTGAGTCCTCCATGTGTCTCCCTCTGTGTCCCGCTGTGTCCACCGCTGTGTCCCGCTGTGTCCACTGCTGGGACCCGGTGTGTCCCGCTGTGTCCCGCTGTGTCCCGCTGTGTCCTCACTGTGTCCCACTCTGTGTTCCGCTGTGTCCTCGCTTTGTCCCCCGCTGTGTCCCGCTGTGTCCCCCGCTGTGCCCTGCAGTGTCCCGCTCTTTCCCGCTGTGTCCTCGCTTTGTCACGCTGTGTCCCCCACTGTTTCCCCTGCTGTGTCCGGCTGTGTCCCCCACTGTGTCCCGCTCTGTCCCCCTCTGTGTCCCGCTGTGTCCCCCGCTGTGTCCCACTGTGTCCCCGCAGTGTCACTGCTGTTTCCTGCTGTGTCCCGCTGTGTTCCGTGGTGTCCCTCTTTGTCTCCCGCTGTGTCCCCTGCTGTGTCCCGCTGTGTCTGACTGTGTCCCGCTCTGTCCCCGCTGTGTCCCGCTGTGTCCCCGCTGTGTGCCCGCTGTGTCCCGCTGTGTCCCCCGCTTTGTCCTGCTGTGTCCCCGCAGTGTCCCGCTGTGTCCCACTGTGTCACACTGTGTCCCGTGGTGTCCCTCTTTGTCCCCCGCTGTGTCCACCTCTGAGTCCCCTCTTTGTGGCCGCTGTGTGCTGCTGTGTCCTCGCTGTGTCCCCCGCTGTCTCCCGCTTTGTCCCCCACTGAGTCCCCTCTGTGTCGCCGCTGTGTCCCCCTGTGTCCTCGCTGTGTCCCCTGCTGTCTCCCGCTTTGTCTCACGCTGTGTTCCGCTGTGTCCCGCTGTGTCCCCGCTGTGTCCCCAGCTGTGTCCCGCTGTGTACCTTGCTGCGTCCTGCTATGTTCCCGCATTGTCCCCGGTGTGTCCCGCTGTGTCCCGCTGTGTCCTCGCTGTGTCCCCAGCTGTGTACCCCACTGTGTTCCGCGTGTCCCTGCTGTATCGACGCTGGGTCCCGCTGGGTACCGCTGTGTCATCCCTGTGTCCCCCGCTGTGTCCCGCTGTGTCCCGCGCTGTGTCTCTGCTGTGTCCCCGCTGTGTCCCGCTGTGTACTGCTGTGTCCCCCGCTGAGTCCCGCTGTGTCCCAATGTGTCCCAATGTGTCCTCGCTCTGTCCCCCGCTGTGTCCCGCTGTGTCCTCCCTGTGCCCCCGGTGTGTCCCGCTGTGTCCCCCGCTGTGTCCCCTGCTATGTCCCGCTGTGTCCCCCGCTGTGTCCCACTGTGTCCTTGCTGTGTCCCATTCTGTGTGCCGCTGTGTCCTTGCTGTGTCCCCCGCTGTGTCCCGCTGTGTCCTGCTGTGTCACGCTGTTTCCCTGCTGCGTCCCCGCTGTGTCCCTCTGTGTACCCCGCTGTGACCAGCTTTGTCCCCGTTGTGTCTCGCTGTGTCCCACGCTCTGTCCCCCACTGTGTCCCGCTCTGTCCCCCCTGTGTTCCGCTGTGTCCCCCGCTGTGTCCCACTGTGTCCACGCAGTATCACTGCTGTTTCCTGCTGTGTCCCGCTGTGTTCCGTGGTGTCCCTCTTTGTCTCCCGCTGTGTCCCCCGCTGAGACCCCGCTGTGTCAACGCTGTGTCCTGCTGTGTCCTCGCTGTGTCCCCCGCTGTCTCCAGCTCTGTCCCCCGCTGTGTCTCACGCTTTTTCCCCGCTGTGTCCCACTGTGTCCCGCTGTGTCCGGCTGTGCCCCCACTGTGTCCCGTTGTGTCCACAGCTGTGTACCACGCTGTGTAATGCTGTGTGCCCGCTGTATCGACGCTGTGTCCCTCTGTGTCCCCCGCTGTGTCCTCGCTGTGCCCCCCGCTGGGTCCCGCTGTGTCCCCCGCTATGTCCCACTGTGTACCGCTGTGTCCCCCGCTGTGTCCTGTTGTGTCCCCAGCTGTGTACCCCGTTGTGTCCCGCTGTATCAACGCTGTGTCCCACTGGGTCCCGCTGTTTCCTTCCTGTGTTGCCCGCGGGGTCTCGCTGTGTCCCCGCTGTATCGACGCTGTGTCCCCGCTGTGTCCCGCTGTGTCCCGCTCTGTCCTCGCTGTGTCCCCTGCTGTGTCCCGTTGTGTCCCCAACTGTGTCCCCTGCTATGTCCCGCTGTGTCTACTGCTGTGTCCACGCTGTGTCCCGCTTTGTCTCGCTGTGTCCCGCTGTGTCCTCTCTGTGTCCCCCGCTATGTGCTGCTGTGTCCTCGCTGTGTCCCCTGCTGTGTCCCGCTGTGTCCCCATTGTGTCCCCCGCTGTGTCGCGCTGTGTCCCGCTGTGTCCCCGCTGTGTCCCGCCGCTGTGTCCCGCTGTGTCCTCGCTGTGTTCCCCGCTGTGTCTCGCTGTGTACCCCGCTGTGTCCCACGCTGTGTACTCACTGTGTCCCCCTGCTGTGTCCCGCTGTGTCCCTCACTGGGTCCCTAACTGTGTCCCCGCTGTGTCCCGCTGTGACCCGCTGTGTCCCCGCTGTGTGCCC
>NW_012307405.1:0-2641 GCF_000151885.1 Dipodomys ordii | reverse complement strand
ACAGCAGGACAAAGCGGGGTACACAGCTGGGGACACAACGGGACACAGTGGGGGACATAGCGGGACACATCGGGACACAGCGGAGCACAATGGGGACAAAGTGGGAGACACAGCAGGGAACAGAGCAGGACACAGCAGGGGACAAAGCGAGGACACAGCGGGACACAGCGTTGACACAGCGGGACTCGGCAGGATCACAGCGGGACACAGCGGGACACAGCGGGAAACAGCGGAGACACAGCAGGGGACAGAGCGGGACACAGCGAGGGACACAGGAGGTACAAAGCGGGACACAGCGGGGGACACAGCGGAATACAGCGGGACACAGCGGGGACACAGTAGGGACACAGCAGGGACACAGTGGGACAGAGCAGGGGATACAGCAGGGGCCACAGAGTGACACAGCGGCACACAGCGGGACACAGCGGGGGACACAGAGAGGACTCATTGGGACACAGCGGGTACACAGCGGGACTCAGCGGGGGACACAGCAGGACACAGCGGGACACAGCGGGACACAGCGGGACACAGAGGGGCACAGTGGGGACAAAGTGGGCGACACAGCGGGGAACAGAGCAGGACACAGCAGGGGACACAGCGAGGACACAGCGGGACACAGCGGGGACACAGTGGGGACACAGTGGGGGACACTAAGGGGCACAAACGGGACAACACGGAACACAGCGGGACGCAGTGGGATACAGCGGCGACACTGCGTGGATACAGCGGGACACAGCGAGGGACACAGCAGGACACAGTGGGACACAGAGGGGGACAAGGCGGGACACAGCGGGGGACAGAGCGGGGGACACAGCGAGACACAACGGGTACAAAGCGAGACACAGCAGATTACACAGAAGGGACAGGGCGTGACAAAGATGGACACTGAGGGAGACAGAGCGAGGACACAGCCGGATACAGCGAAACACAGCGTGACACAGTGGGGACACAGCAGGGGACACAGCGGGACACAGTGGTGGACACAGCGGGACACAGCGGGGTACACAGCAGGGACAAAGCGGGACACAGCGGGGGACACAGCGAAGACACAGCAGGACACAGCGGTGACAAAGCGGGACACAGCGGGGGACACAGCGAGGACACAGCGGGACACAGCGGTGACACAGCAAGAGATACAGCGGGGGACACAGCGGGACACAGCGGGGAACAAAGAGAGGACACAGCGGGACACAGCGGGACACAGCGTCGATAGAGCGGGGACAGAGCGGGACACAGCGGTGACACAGCGGGACTCAGCGTGGGACACTGCAGGACCCAGCGGGACCCAGCGGGGACACAGCAAGGACACAGCGGGGGACACAGCGGGACACAGCGGGACACAGCGGGACATAGCGGGGGACATAGCGAGGGACACAGCGGGGGACACAGCCGGACACAGTAGGGAACACAGAGAGGACACAGAAGCACCCAGCAGGACACAGCGTCGATACAACGGGGACACAGCGGGACACAGCGGGGTCACTGCGGGACACAGTGGGGGACAAAGCGGGACACAGCGGGACACAGCGGGGATGTAGAGGGACACAGCGGGACACGGCGGGGGACACAGCAGGAAACCGAGGGGGACACAGTGGGGGAAACAGCTAGACACAGCTGGGAACACAGCGAGGACACAGTGGGACCCAGCGGGACACAGCATCGATACAGCGGAGACACAGCGTTACACAGCATGGTACAAAGCTGTGGACACAACGGGACACAGTTGGGGCACAGCGGGACACAGCGGGACGCAGTGGGACACAGCGGGGACAAAGCGTGAGACACAGCAGGGGACAGAGCTGGAGACAGCGGGGACACAGCAGGGACACAGCGGGACACAGCGAGGACACAGCGGGACAGAGTGGGACACTGCAGGGCACAGCGGGGGACACAGCGGGACACAGCGTTGGACACAGAGAGGACACAGCGGAACACAGAATGGGACACAGTGAGGACACAGCCGGACACAGCGGGACACAGCCGGACACAGCCGGGACCCAGCAGTGGACACAGCGGGACACAGCGGGGGACAGCGGAACACAGCGGGGGACACATGGAGGACTCAGCGGGACAAAGCGGGGACACAGCGGCGACTCACCGGGGGACACAGCGGGGGACAAAGAGGGACACCACAGAACACAGTGGGAAACAGCGGGACACAGCGGGGAAACTGCGGGGACACAGGGGACAAAGCGTGGGACACATAGGGACACAGCGGGGGAGATAGCGGGACACAGTGGGACACAGAGGGGGACACAGGGGGGACACAGCGGGACCAAGCGGGACACAGCATCGATACAGCGGGGACGCAGCGGGACAAAGCGGGGGACACAGCAAGGACACAGCAGAACACAGCGTGGGAAACAGCGAGGACACATTGGGACACAGCGGGGACACAGCGGGACCCAGCGCGGAACACAGCGAGGACACATTGGGACACAGCGGGGATACAGCGGGACTCAGTGGGGCACACAACAGTACACAGCGGGACACAGCGGGGGACACAGAGGGGTAAACAGCAGGACACAGCGGGGAACACAGCGAGGACACAGCGGGACCAAGCGGGATACAACGTCGATACAGCGGGGACACAGCGGGACACAGCGGGGTACACAGCTGGGGACACAACGGGACACAGCGG
>NW_012307404.1:0-2641 GCF_000151885.1 Dipodomys ordii | reverse complement strand
GGGAGGACACAGCGGGACACAGCGAGGGACACAGCGAGGACACAGCGGGTGACACAGCGGGGGACAGAGCAGGGGACACAGCGGGACACAGCGGGGGACACAGCAGGACACAGTGGGGGACAGAGCGTGGGACACAGCGAGACACAGCGGGGACAAAGCTGGACACAGCATGGTACACAGAGGGACACAGCGGAGACAGCGGGGAAACAGCGTGACACAGCAGGACACAGCGGGACACAGCGGGGGACACAGCGAGGACACAGCGGCACACAGCGCAGGACACAGCAAGGACACAACGGGACACAGTGGGGGACACAGCGGGACAAAGCATGGGACACAGCTGGACACAGCGGGACACAGCGGGGGACACAAGGAAGACACAGCGGGACACAGAGGCGACACAGAGGGGACTCAGCGGGGGACACAGCGGGGGACAAAGCGGGAAACCACGGGACACAGTGTGACACAGCGGAACACAGCGGGGACACTGCGGGGACACAGCGGGACACAGCGGGGGACACAGTGGGACACAGCGGGGGACACAGCGGGACACAGCGGGATACACAGCTGGACACATCGGGTCACAGCGGGGGACAAAGGGAGGACACAGCGGGACACAGCGTTGGACACAGCGAGGACACATTGGGACACAGCGGGGACACAGCGGGACTCAGCGGAACACAGCGGGACACAGCGGGGAACAAAGCGGGAGACAGCGGGGGACACAGCGAGGACACAGCAGGACACAGAGGCAACACAGAGTGGACTCAGCGGGGGACACAGCGGGGAACAAAGCGGGACACCACGGGACACAGTGTGACACAGTGGGACACAGCGGGGACACTGCGGGGACACAGCGGGACAAAGCTGGGGAAACAGCGGGACACAGCGGGACACAGCGGGTGACACAGCGAGACACAGCGGGGGACACAGCGGGACACAGCGGGACACAGTGGGATACACAGCGTGGGACACAGCTGGACACAGCGGGACACAGCGGGACTCAGCGGGGGACACATGAGTACACAGAGGGACACAGCCGGACACAGCAGGGACACAGCCTGGACACAGCGGGGACACAGCGGGACACAGCCTCGATACAGCAGGGACACAGCGTTACACAGCGTGGTACACAGCTGTGGACACAAGGGGACACAGTGGGGGCACAGCGGGACACAGCGGGACACAGTGGGACACAGCGGGGAGAAAGCGTGAGAAACAGTGGGGGACAGAGTGGGAGACAGCGGGGGACAAAGCGAGGGCATAGCGGGACAAAGCGGTGACACAGCACGGACTCAGCGAGTGACACAGCGGGACACAGCAGGACACAACGGGGGACACAGCGGGGGACAGAGTGGGAGACATCGGGGGACAAAGCGAGGACACAGCGGGACACAGCGGTGACATAGCAGGGACTCAGCGAGTGACACAGCGGGACACAGCAGGACACAGCGGGGGACACAGTGGGACACAGCGGGGAACACAGCGAGGACACAGCGGGACACCGGGGGACACAGCGAGGACACAGCGGGGGACACAGCGGGGGACACAGCGGGACACAGCGGGGAACACAGCGAGGACACAGCGGGACCCAGCGGGACACAGCATCGATACAGCGGGGACAAAGCGTTACAGAGCGTGGTACACAGCTGTGTACACAACCGGACACAGTGGGGGCACAGCGGGACACAGCGGGACACAGTGGGACACAGTGGGTCAAAGCATGAGACACAGTGGGACACAGCGGGTCAAAGCATGAGACACAGCGGGGGACAGAGCTAGAGACAGCTGGGGACATAGCGAGGGCACAGCGGGACACAGCGGGGACACAGTGGGGACTCAGGGGGGACACAGCGGGGGATAAAGCTGGACACCATGGAACACAGCGGGACACAGCGGGAAACAGCGGTGACCCTGAGGGTCACAGCAGGACACAGCGGGGGACACAGCGAGGACACATTGGGACAGCGGGGACATAGCGGGACTCAGCGGGGGACACAGCAGTACACAGCGGGACACAGCGGGACACAGCGGGGACACATCAGGGACAAAGCGGGGGACACAGCGGGGACACATCAGGGACACAGCGGGGAACACAGCGGAACACAGCGGGGGACACAGGGAGGTCACAGCAGGACACAGCGGGGACACAGCGGGGACTCACCGGGGAACACAGCGGGGGACAAAGTGAGACAGCACGGGACACAGCGGGACACAGCGGGACACAGCGGGGACACTACGGGAACATAGCAGGACACAGCAGGGTACACTGCGGGACACAGTGGAGACACTATGGGAACATAGCAGGACACAGTGTGGACACAGCGGGACACAGCGGGACACAGCGTCGATATAGCAGGGACACAGCTTTACACAGCGTGGTACACAGCTGTGGACACAACGGGACACAGTGGGGGCACAGCGGGACACAGCGGGACACAGTGGGACACAGCGGGGACAAAGCGTGAGACACAGCGGGGGACATAGCTGGAGACAGCGGGGGGACACAGCGAGGACACAGCGGGACACAGCGTGATCACAGCGGGACTCAGCGGGGGAGACAGCAGTACACAGCTGGACACAGCGGGACACAGCGGGGACACATCTGGACAAGCGGGGGACACAGCGGGACACAGCTGGA
>NW_012307403.1:0-2641 GCF_000151885.1 Dipodomys ordii | reverse complement strand
ACACAGTGTGATTCACATCTGTGGACACAACAGGACACAGTGGGGCTACATGTCGGGACACAGTGGGACACAGCGAGGACAAATCGTGAGACGTAGCAGGGGACAGAGCGGGAGACAGCGGGGGACACAGCGAGGACACAGCAGGACACAGCGGGACACAGCAGGGACAGAGCGGGACAGAGCGGGACACAGCGGGGACACAGCGGGACACAGCGGGGGACCCAGCGAGGACACAGCGGGACACAGCGAGGAACACAGCGAGGACACAGCGTGGTACACAGCTGTGGACACAACGGGACACAGTGGGGGCACAGCGGGACACAGCGGAACACAGTGGGACACAGCGGGGACAAAGCGTGAGACACAGCGGGGGACAGAGCGGGAGTCAGTGGGGGACACAGCGAGACACAGCGGGACACAGCGGGGGAAACAGCGGGACACAGCGGTGGACACAGGGGGAGACAGCGGGGGGCACAGCGGGACACAGCGGTGGAAACAGCGGGACACAGCGGTGGACCCAGCGAGGACCCAGCGGGACACAGCGGGACACAGCGTCGATACAGCTGGGATACAGCCTTACACAGCGTTTTATACATCAGTGGACACAACGGGACGCAGTGGGGGCACAGCGGGACAGAGCGGGACACAGTGGGACACAGCGAGGACAAATCGTGAGACACAGCAGGGGACAGAGCGGGAGACAGCGGGGGACACAGCGAGGACACAGCAGGACACAGCGGGACACAGCAGGGAACACGGCGAGGACACAGCGGGACCCAGCGGGACCCAGTGTCGATACAGCGGGGATACAGCATTACACAGTGTGGTACAAATCTGTGGACACAAGGGGACACAGTGGGGGCACAGCGGGACAGAGCGGGACACGGTGGGACACAGCGAGGACAAATCGTGAGACACAGCGGGGGACAGAGCGGGAGACAGCGGAGGACACAGCGAGGACACAGCAGGGACAGAGCGGAACAGAGCGGGACACAGCGGAGGACCCAGTGAGGACACAGCGGGACACAGTGGGGGACCCAGCGAGGACACAGCGGGGAACACAGCGAGGACACAGCGGGACTCAGCGGGACACAGCGTCGATACAGCGGGGATACAGCGTTACACAGCGTGTTTCACATCTGTGGACACAACGGGACACAGTGGGGGCAGAGCGGGACACAGTGGGACACAGCAAGGACAAATCGTGAGACGTAGCGGGGGACAGAGCGTGAGACAGCAGGGGACACAGCAAGGACACAGCATGACACAGCGGGACACAACAGGGACACAGCGGGACACAGCGGGACCCAGCGGGACACAGCGTGGATACAGCAGGGATACAGCGTTACACAGCGTGGTACACATCTGTGGACACAACGGGACACAGTGGGGGCACAGCAGGACACAGTGGGACACAGCGAGGACAAGTCGTGAGACGTAGCGGGGAACAGAGCGGGACACAGCGGGGGACACAGCGAGGACACAGCAGGACACAGCGGGACACAGCAGGGACAGAGCGGGACACAGCGAGGGACACAGCGGGACACATTGGGGGACCCAGCGAGGACACAGCGGGACACACCGGGTAACACAGCGAGGACACAGCGGGGGACACAGGGGGGGACACTGCGGGACACAGCAGTGAACACAGCGAGGACACAGCGGGACCCAGCGGGACACAGCGTCGATACTGCGGGGACACAGCGTTACACAGCGTGGTACACAGCTGTGGACACAACGGGACACAGTGGGGGCACAGCGGGACACAGCGGAACACAGTGGGACACAGCGGGGACAAAGAGTGAGACACAGCGGGGGACAGAGCAGGAGACAGCGGGGGACACAGCGAGGACACAGCGGGACACAGTGGGGGAAACAGCGGGACACAGCGGTGGACACAGGGGGAGAGAGCGGGGGACACAGCGGGACACAGCGGTGGAAACAGCGGGACACAGCAGTGGACCCAGCGAGGACCCAGCGGGACCCAGCGGGTACACATCTGTGGACACAACGGGACACAGTGGGGGCACAGCGGGACAGAGCGGGACACAGTGAGGACAAATCGTGAGACACAGTGGGGGACAGAGCGGGAGACAGCGGGGGACATAGCGAGGACACAGCAGTACACAGCGGGACACAGCAGGGACAGAGCGGGACAGAGCGGGACACAGCGGGACACAGAGGGGGACACAGCGGGACACAGCGTGGGACACAACGAGGACACAGCAGGACACAGCGGGACACAACGGGGACACAGCGGGGGACACAGCGGGAAACAGCGGGACACAGCGGCGACACAGCAGGGACACAGCAGGGACACAGCAGGTACACAGTGGGTGCACAGCGGGACACAGCGGGACACAGTGGGACACAGCGGGGACAAAGCATGAGACACAGCGGGGTACAGAGCTGGAGACAGCGGTGGACACAGCCAGGACACAGGGGGACACAGCGTTGACACAGCGGGGTCTCAGCAGGGGACACAGCGGGAGACAAAGAGGGACACCACGGAACACAGCGGGACACAGCAGGAAACAGCAGTGACACTGCGGGGACACAGTGGGACACAGCGGGGGACACAGCGGGACACAGAGGGGGACAGAGCGGGACACAGACGGGGACAGAGCGTGGGACACAGCGA
>NW_012307402.1:0-2641 GCF_000151885.1 Dipodomys ordii | reverse complement strand
AAAGCAGAGAACAGAAGACGTAGAAGCAGTAGCAGTTGTAGCTGAAGCAGAAGGAGAAGCCGAAGGAAAAGCAGAAGAACAAGAAGGAGAAGGAGAAACAGAAGGAGAAGCAGAAGGAGAAGAAGAAAGAGACGCAGGTAAAGCAGAAGAAGAAGCAGAAGGAGAATCAGAAGGAGAAGCAGAAGAAGGAGAAGCCGAAGCAGAAGAAGATGCAGAAGGAGAAGCAGGAGAAGCAGGAAAAGCAGAAGCAAAAGAAGGAGAAGGAGAAGCAGAAGAAGAAGAAAGAGCATAAGGACAAGCACAAGCAGAAGGAGATGCAGAAGGAGAAGCAGGAGAAACAGAAGAAGCAGAAGCTGAAGGAGAAGCAGAAGTAGGAGAAGGAGAAGGAGGAGAAGCAGAAGCAGAAGGAGAAGCAGAAGCGGAATGAGAAGCAGAAAGAAAAGCAGGAGAAGCACAAGAAGCAGAAGCAGGAGAAGCCGAAAGAGAAGAAGCAGAAGAAGCAGAAACAGAAGCAGAAGTAGAAGCAGAAGCAGAAGGAGAAGCAGAAGAACAAGTAGAACCAGAAATTCAGGCAGGAGAAACAGAAGAAGCAGAAGCAGAAAGAGAAGAATAAGAGAAGCAGAAGGAGAAGTAGAAGAAGCAGCAGAAGGAGAAGCAGCAGAAGAAGCAGAAAAACAAGCAGGAGAAGCAGAAGCAGAAAGAGAAGTAGAAGCAGAAGAAGCAGAAGAAGCAGAAGCAGAAGAAGAAGCAGTAGAAGCATAAGAAGCAGAAGCAGGAGAAGCAGAAGAACAAGAAGAAGCATAAGAAACAGAAGCAGAAGCAGAGGGAGAAACAGAAGAAGGAGAAGGAGCAGCAGAAGGTGAAGCAGAAGGAGTTGCAGAAACAGAAAGAGAAGCAGAAACAGAAGGAGAAGAAGAAGGATTAGTTGGAGAACCAGAAGAAGAAGAAGCAGAAGCAGAAAGAGAAGCAGAAGAAGGAGAAGGAGAAGCAGAAGCAGAGGAAAGGAAGGAGAAGCAGAAGTAGCAGAAGCGGGAGAAGCAGCAGAAGAAGAAGAAACAGAAGAAGGAGAAGGATCAGAAGGAGAAGCAGAAGCAGAAGGAGAAGCAGAAAGAGAAGCAGAAGAAGCAGTAGCAGGAGAAGCAGAAGCAGAAGAAACAGAAGAAGCCGAAGAAGCAGAAGCAGAACGAGAAGCAGAAGAAGAAGAAGGAGAAGGAGAAAGAGAAGGATTTAGGAGTAGGAAGAGCAGAAGGAGAATCAGAAGAAGAACGAGAAGCAGAAGGAGAAGCAGAAGGAGAAGCAGAAGGAGAAGCAGAAGCAGAAGAAGCAGCAGAAGGAGAAGCAGAAGCAGAAGAAGCAGCAGAAGGAGAAGCAGGAGAAGCAGAAGAAGCAAAAGCAGAAGGAGAAGCAGAAGTAGGAGAAGGAGAAGGAGAAGGAAGGGCAGCAGAAGCAATAGGAGAAGCAGAAGGAGAAGCAAAAGCAGAATGAGAAGCAGAAAGAGAAGCAGTAGAAGCAGAAGAAGTAGGAAAGGAAGAAGCAGACGAAAGAGAAGAAGAAGAAGAAGAAGAAGAAGAAGAAGAAGAAGAAGAAGAAGAAGAAGAAGAAGAAGAAGAAGAAGAAGAAGAAGAAGAAGGAGAAGGAGAAGCATAAGGAGAAGCATAAGGAGAAGCAGTAGAAGCAGAAGAAGCAGAAGAAGCAGAAGCAGAAGAAAAAGAATAAGCAAAAAAGCAGAAGCAGAAGCACTGGGAGAAGCAGAAGCAGAAGGAGAAGGAGCAGCAGAAGGAGAAGCAGAAGCAGAAAGAGAAGCAGAAACAGAAGGACAACAAAAGGAGAAGCAGGAGAATCAGAAGAAGCAGAAGTAGAAGCAGAAAGAGAAGGAGAAGAAGCAGAAGCAGAAGTAGAATCAGAAGAAACAGAAGAAGAAGCAGAAGAAACAGAAGCAAAAGAAACAGAAGAAGGAGAAGAGCAGAAGCAGAAGCAGAAGGGGAAGCAGAAGCAGAAGGAGAAGCAGAAAGAGAAGCAGGAGAAGCAGAAGAAGCAGGAGAAGCAGAAGCAGAAGAAACAGGAGAAGCCGAAGAAGCAGAAGCAGAATCTGAAGCAGAAGGAGAAACAGAAGAAGCACAATCTGAAGCAGAAGCAGAAGAAACAGAAAGAGTAGCATAAGCAGAAGCAGAAGCACCAGGACAAGCAGAAGAACAAGAAGGAGAAGGCGAAAGAGAAGGATTAGGAGTAGGAGAAGCAAAAGGATAAGCAGAAGCAGAAAGAGACGCAGAAGGAGAAGCAGCACGAGAAGTAGGAGAAGCAGGAGAAGCAGAAGCAAGAAAAGCAGAAGAAACAGAAGACGCAGAAGCAGAATGAGAAGCAGAAGGAGAAATTGAAGCAGAAGGAGGAGGAGAATCAGAAGGAGAAGCTGAAGAAGGAGAAGGAGAAGCAGAAAGAGAAGCAGAAAGAGAAGTATAATGAGAAGCAGGAGAAGCAGAAGCAGAAGAAATATAAGAAGGAGAAGAAGTAGAAGTAGAAGGAGAAGTAGAAATAGAAGGAAAAGTAGAAATAGAAGCAGGAGTAGCAGAAGAAGCAGCAGCAGGAGAAGCAGAAGTAGAAGAAGTAGAAGTAGAATCTGAAGCATAAGGAGATAGAGGAGAAG
>NW_012307401.1:0-2641 GCF_000151885.1 Dipodomys ordii | reverse complement strand
GACAGAGTGTGGGACACAGCGAGACACAGCGGGGACAAAGCTGGACACAGCGGGGGACACAGAGGGAAACAGCGGGGACACAGTGGGGAAACAGCGTGACACAGCAGGACACAGCGGGAAACAGCCGGGGACACAGCGAGGACACAGCGGCACAGAATGTGGGACACAGCAAGGACACAGTGGGACACAGCGGGGGACACAGCGAGACATAGCAGGGGACACAGCAGGGGACACAGAGGGACACAGTGGGACACAGAGGGGGACACAGGGAGGACACAGCGGGAGACAGCGGGGGACATAGCGAGGACACATTGGGACACAGCGGGGACACAGCGGGACTCAGTGGGGCACAGCAGTACACAGCGGGACACACCGGGACACAGCGGGGACACAGCAGGGACAGAGCAGGGGACACAGCGGGACACAGCGGGGGACACAGGGAGGACACAGCGGGACCCAGGTGAACCCAGCGTCGATATGGCAGGGACACAGCAGGACACAGCGGGGAAAAAAGCGAGGACACAGCGGAACACAGCATGGGACACAGCGAGGACACAGCGAGGACACAGCGGGACACAGCGGGGACACAGCCGTAGACACAGCGGGACACAGTGGCGGACACAGCGGGACACATCGGGGAACACAGCGAGGACACAGCAGGACCCAGGGCGACACAGCGTCGATACAGCGGGGACACAGCGTTACACAGCGTGGTACACAGCTGTGAAAACAACGGGACTCAGTGGGGGCACAGCAGGACACAGCGGGACACAGTGGGACACAGCGGGGACAAAGCGTGAGATACAGCGGGGGACAGAGCTGGAGACAGCGGGGGACACAGCGAGGACTCAGTGGGACACAGCGGTGACACAGCGGGGACTCAGCGGGGGACACAGCGGGGGACAAAGAGGGACACCACGGGACACAGCGGGAAACAGCAGTGACCCTGCCTGGACACAGTGGGCCACAGCGGGGGACACAGCGGGGGACAGTGGAGACAGAGAGTGTCCACAGCGAGACAAGGCGGTGACATAGCTGGACAGAGCGGGGTACACAGCGGGACACAGCGGGCACACAGCGGGGACACAGCAGGACACAGCGGGACACCGCAGGGACACAGTGGGACACAGTGGGACAAAGCGGGCGACACAACGGGACACAGCAGGCGGCACAACGGGACACAGCAGGCACACAGCGGGGACACAGCGGGACACAGAGGGACACAGCGGGTACAGAGCGGGACACAGCCGGA
Source organism: Dipodomys ordii (assembly GCF_000151885.1). Lineage (NCBI taxonomy): Eukaryota > Metazoa > Chordata > Mammalia > Rodentia > Heteromyidae > Dipodomys > Dipodomys ordii. Next base: position 1,389 of record NW_012307401.1, on the reverse strand, counting down.
CACAGCGGGACACAGCGGGGGACACAGCGGGACACAGTGGGGGACCCAGTGAGGACACAGCGGGACACAGCAGGGGACACAGCGAGGCCACAGCGGGGGTCACAGCGGGGGACACAGTGGGACACAGCGGGGAACACAGCGAGGACACAGCGGGACACAGCGGGACACAGCGTCGATAAAGCGGGGACACAGCGTTACATAGCGTGGTACACAGCTGTGGACACAACGGGACACAGTGGGGGCACAGCCGGACACAGCGGGACACAGTGGGACACAGCGGGGACAAAGCTTGAGACACAGCGAGGGACAGAGCGGGAGACAGCGGGGAAAACAGCGAGGACACAGCGGGACACAGCGTCGATATAGCAAGGACACAGCGTTACACAGCGTAGTACACATCTCTTTACAAAACGGGACACAGTGGGGGCACAGCCGGACACAGCGGGACACAGTGGGACACATCGGGGACAAAGCGTGAGACACAGCAGGGGAGAGAGAGGGAGACAGCAGGGGACACAGCGAGGAAACAGCGGGACACAGCGGTGACACAGCGGGGACTCAGCGGGGGACACAGCGGGACACAGCGGGGGACACAGCGGGACACAGCGGGAGACACAGCGAGGACCCAGCGGGACCCAGCGGGACCCAGCGTAGATACAGCGGGCACACAGCGTTACACAGCGTGGTACACAGCTGTGGACACAACGAAATACAGTGGGGGCACAGCGGAACACAGCGGGACACAGTGGGACACAGCGGGGACAAAGCGTGAGACACACCGGGGGACAGAGCGGGAGACAGCGAGGGACACAGCGAGGACACAGCAGGACACAGCGGGGACTCAGCGGGGGACACAGCGGGAGACAAAGAGGGACACCACGGAACACAGCGGGACACAGTGGGAAACAGCAGTGACTCTGCGGGGACACAGTGGGACACAGCTGGGGACACAGCGGGACACAGAGGGGGACAGAGCGGGAAACAGAGGGGGACAGAGCGTGGGACACAGCGAGACACAGCAGGGACAAAGCTGGACACAGCGGGGTACACAGAGGGACACAGCGGGGACGCAGCGAGGAAACAGCGTGACACAGCAGGACACAGCGGGACACAGCGGGGGACACAGCAGTACACAGCAGGACAAAGCGGGACACAGCAGAGACACAGCGGGGGACACATCGGGACAGAGTGGGGTACACAGCTGGGGACACAGCGAGGACACAGCGGGACACAGCGGGACACATCGGGGACACTGCGGAACATAGCAGACACAGCGGGGTACACAGCGGGACACAGCGGGACACAGCTGGGGACACAGCGGGGACATAGCGGGACACAGCAGACACAGCGGGAGACAAAGCAGGAGACAGCGGGGCACACAGCGAGGAC
>NW_012307400.1:0-2641 GCF_000151885.1 Dipodomys ordii | reverse complement strand
CAGCGGGGACACTGCGGGACACATCTGGGGGACACAGCGGTGGAGAGCGGGGGACAGAGAATGGACACAGGAGGACACAAAGGGGACACAGCTGGACACAGAAGGGTACACAGCGGGACACAGCGGACACACAGCGGGGACAGAGCTGGACAAAGAGGGACACAGAAGGGACAGAGCGTGACACAGGTGGACACTGAGGGAGACAGAGCGAGGACACATCGGACACAGCGAAACACAGCATGACACAGTGGGGACAAAGCAGGGGACACAGCGGGACACAGTGGTGGACACAGCGGGACACAGCGGGGTACACAGCAGGGACAAAGAAGGACACAGCGGGGGACACAGCGAGGACACAGCGGGACACAGCGGTGACACAGCGGGACACAGCTGGGGACACTGTGGGACACAGCGGGACACAGAGGGACACAGCAAGGACACAGCGGGGGACAGTGGGGTACACAGCGGGACACAGCAAGGCACAACGGGACACATCGGTGGACACAGCGAGGACACAGCGGGACACAGCGGGGACACTGCGGGAACATAGCGGGACACAGCGGGTACAGAGCGGGACACAGCGGGGTCACAGAGTGGTACACAGCGGGACACATCGGGAAACAAAGCGAGGTCACAGCGGGGGACAAAGCGGGACAACACGGAACACAGTGTGACACAGCGGGACACAGCGGGACACAGCGGGGGAAACAGCGGGGAACAGCAGAGGACAGAGAGGGGACACAGCGGGACACACCGGGTACACTGCTGGACACAGCGGGGTACACAGAGGGACACAGCGGGCACACAGCGGGGACACAGCGGGACACAACGGGACACAGCGGGGACACAGTGGGACACAGCGGGACAAAGCGGCAGACACAGCGGGACACAGCAGGCACACAGCGGGGACACAGCGGGACACAGCGGGACACAGCGGGGACAGAGCGGGACACAGCCGGACACAGCGGGACACAGCAGGGGACACAGCGGGACACAGTTGGGGACCCAGTGAGGACACAGCGGGACACAGCAGGGGACACAGCGAGGACACAGCGGGGGACACAGCGGGGGACACAGCGGGACACAGCGGGAAACACAGCGAGGACACAGCGGGACACAGCGTCGATACAGCGGGGACACAGCGTTACACGGCGTGGTACACAGCTTTGGACACAACGGGACACAGTGGGGGCACAGCCGGACACAGAGGGACACAGTGGGACACAGCAGGGACAAAGCATGAGACACAGCGGGGGACAGAGAGGGAGAAAGCAGGGGACACAGCGAGGACACAGCGGGACACAGCGGTGACACAACGGGGACTCAGCGGGGGACACAGCGGGACACAGCGGGGGACACAGTGGGACACAGCGGGGGACACTGCGGGACACAGTGTGGGACAGAGCGTGGGACACAGCGAGACACAGCGGGTGCAAAGCTGGACACAGCGGAGTACACAGAGGGACACAGCAGGGACACAGCGGGGAAACAGCGAGGACACAGCGACACACAGTGGGGGACACAGCAAGGACAGAGCGGGACACAGCGGGGGACAAAGCGGGACATTGCGGGGGACACAGCGGGGACACAGCGGGACACAGCGTGGGACACAGGAAGGACACAGAGGTACACAGCGGGGGACAGAGCGAGGACACATTGGGACACAGCGGGACTCAGCGGGGGACACAGCAGTACACAGCGGGACACAGCGGGAAACAGAGGGGTACACAGCGGGACCCAGCCGGAAACACAGCGCGGACACAGCGGGACACACCGGGACACAGCGTTAATACAGCGGGGACAGAGAGGGTCACAGCAGGGACACAGCGGGGCACAGCGGGACACAGCGGGGGATACAGCGAGGACGCAGCGGGACACAGCGGAACACAGCGGGGGACAAAGCGGGAGACAGCGGGGGACACAGCGAGCACACAGCGGGACACAGCGGCCACATAGAGGGGACTCAGCGGGGAACAAAGCGGGGGACAAAGAGGGACACCACGGGACACAATGAGACACAGCGGGACACAGCGTGGGACACAGGAAGGACACAGAGGTACACAGCGGGGGACAGAGCGAGGACACATTGGGACACAGCGGGACTCAGCGGGGGACACAGCAGTACACAGCGGGACACAGCGGGACACAGAGGGGAAAGAGCATGGACACAGCGGGGGACACAGCGAGACACAGCGGGGGACACAGAGGGGTACACAGCGGGACACAGCGGGGAAAAAAGCGAGGCCACAGCGGAACACAGCGTGGGACACAGCGAGGACACAGCGGGACACAGCGGGACACAGTGGGGACAAAGCAGTAGACACAGCGGGACACAATGGCGGACACAGCGGGACACAGTGGGGGACACAGGGAGGACACAGCGGGACCCAGCGGGACCTAGCCTCGATACAGCGGGGACACAGCAGGACACAGCGAGGTACACAGCTGGGGACACAACAGGACACAGTGGGGGACACAGCGAGGACACAGCGGGACACAGCGGTACACAGCGGGACACTGCGGGAACATAGCGAGACACAGCGGGGTACAGAGCGGTACACAGCGGAACACAGCTGGGGACATAGCTGGTACACAGCGGGTCCACAGCGGGGGACACAGCGAGGAGGTAGCTGGACACAGC
>NW_012307399.1:0-2641 GCF_000151885.1 Dipodomys ordii | reverse complement strand
CACGCTGTGTCCCACTGTGTCCCGCTGTGTCCTCGCTGTGTCCCCGGCTGTGTCCTGTTGTGTTCCCGCTGTGTCCCAAGCTGTGTCCCGCTGTGTCCCGCTGTGTACCCCGCTGTGTCCTGCTGTGTCCCCGCTGTGTCCTCGCTGTGTCCCGCTGTGTCTACTGCTGTGTCCCCACTGTGTCCCGCTGTGTCTCGCTGTGTCCCGCTGTGTCCTCGCTGTTTCCCACGCTGTGTTCTGCTGTGTCCTCGCTGTGTCCCCCGCTGTGTCCCGTTGTGTACCCAGCTGTGTACCCCGCTGTGTCCTGCTGTGTCCCCGCTGTATCGACGCTGTGTCCCGCTTGGTCCCGCTGTGTCCTCGCTGTGTTCCCCGCTGTGTCCCGCTGTTTACCCCTCTGTGTCCCCCGCTGTGTCCCGCTGTGTCCTGCTGTGTCCCCCGCTGAATCCCGCTGTGTCCCCGCTGTGTCCCAATGTGTCCTCGCTGTGTCCCGCGCTGGGTCCCGCTGTGTCCCCCCTGTGTCCCCCGCTGTGTCCCGCTGTGTCCCGCTTTGTTTCCTGCTGTGTCCTCTGCTCTGTCCCACTGTGTCCCCCTCTGTGTCCCGCTGTGTCCCCCCTGTGTCCCCCGCTGTGTCCTGCTGTGTCGTTGCTGTGTCCCCAGCTGTGTCCCGCTGTGTCCACACTGTGTTCCCCGTGTGTCCCGCTGTGTACCCCGCTGTGTCCCGCTGTGTCACGCTGTGTACCGCTCTTTCTCCACTGTGTCCCGGTGTGTCACCCTGTGTCCCTGCTGTGTGCCCGGTGTGTCCCGCTGTGTACCCCGCTTTGTCTAGCTGTGTCACTGCTGTGTCCCGCTGTGTACTCCTGTGTCCCCCGCTGTGTCCCGCTGTGTCCCCGCTCTATCGACGCTGTGTCCCGCTGGGTCCAGCTGGGTCCTCTCTTTGTTCCCCGCTGTGTCCCGCTGTGTCCCCCGCTGTGTCTCTCGCTGTGTCCAGCTGTGTCCCTGGCTGTGTCCGGCTGTGTCCCGCTGTGTCCCCCGCTGTGTCCTTGCTGTGTCCCCGCTGTGTCCCGCTGTGTCGCGCAGTGTCCCCAGCTGTGTCCCGCTGTGTCACCGCTGTGTCCCGCTGTGTCCTCGCTGTGTCCCCCGCTGTGTCCCGCTTTGTCCCTGCTGTGTACTCCGCTGTGTCCCTCTGTGTGCCCCGCTGTGTCCCGCTCTGTCCCCTGCTGTATCCCCACTGTGTCACACTGTGTTTCGCTGTGTCCGGCTGTGTCCTCGCTCTGTCTCATTCAGTGTCCAGCTGTGTCCTCCCTGTGTCCCCCGCTGTGTCCCGCTAAGTCCCCTGCTGTGTCCCGCTGAGTCCCGCTGTGTCACGCTCTGTCCCATCTGTGTCCCTCTGTGTCCAGCTCTGTCCCCGTTGTGTGTCCGCTGTGCCCCGCTGTGTACCCTTCTGTGTCCAGCTGTGTCCCCTCTGTGTCCCGCTGTGTCCCTTCTCTGTCCCCCTCTGTCCACCGCTGTGTCCCCCGGCTGTGTCCTGCAGTGTCCCCGCTGTGTCCCGCTGTGTCCTACTGTGTCCCGTGGTGTCCCGCTTTTTCCCCTCTATGTCCCCTGCTGAATCCCTTCTGTGTCCCCGCTGTGTCCAGCTGTGTCCTCGCTGTGTCCTCCGCTGTCTCCCGCTTTGTCCCACGCTGTGTCCTACTGTGTCCCTGCTGTGTCCGGCTGTGTCCCGCTGTGTCCCCCGCTGTGTCCTGCTGGGTCCCGCTGTGTCCCCGCTGTGTCCCTGCTGTGTCCGGCTGTGTCCCCCGCTGTGTCCCGCTGTGTCCCCCGCTGTGCACCGCTGTGTCCCCACAGGTTCACCGCTGTTTCACGCTGTGTCCTGCTGTGTTCCGTGGTGTCCCGCTTTGTCCCCCGCTGTGTCCTGCTGTGTCCAGTGCTGGGTCCCCGCTGGGTCCCGCTGTGAATCGCTGTTTCCCGCTGTGTCTCGCATTGTCCCATGCTGTGTTCCGCTGTGTCCTCCCTGTGTCCCCTGCTGTGTCCCGCTGTGTCCCCCGCTGTGCCCCGCAGTGTCCCGCTGTGTCCCGCTGTGTCCTCGCTGTGTCCCACTGTGTCCCCCCTGTTTCCCCGCTGGGTCCTGTTGTGTCCCGCTGGGTCCCGCTGGGTCCCCCGCTTTCTCCCGCTGTGTCCCCGCAGTGTCCCCGCTGTGTCCCGCTGTGTCCCACTGTGTCATGTGGTGTCCCGCTTTGTCCCCAGCTATGTCCACTGCTGAGTCCCCTCTGTGTCCCCGCTGTGTCCCGCTGTGTCCCCAGCTGTGTCCCGCTGTGTCCCCCGCTGTGTCCCTCACTGTGTCCCCCTCTGTGTTCCGCTGTGTCCCGCTGTGTCATCCGCTGTGTCCTTGTTGTGTCCCTGCTGGGACCTGCTGTGTCACTGCTGTGTCCTGCTGTGTCCCCGCTCTATAGAGGCTGTGTCCCGCTGTGTCCCCCGCTGTGTCCCGCTGTGTCCCCGCAGGTTCACCTCTGTTACACGCTGTGTCCTGCTGTGATCCTTGGTGTCCCGATTTGTCCCCCGCTGTGTCCCGCTGTGTCCACTGCTGGGTCCCCGCTGGGTCCCGCTGTGCCTCGCTGTGTCCCGCTGTGTCCTCGCTTTGTCCCTG
>NW_012307398.1:0-2641 GCF_000151885.1 Dipodomys ordii | reverse complement strand
TCAAGAAGAGAAGGAGAAGAGGAGAAGCAGAAGTAGCATCAGAAGAAACAGAAGAAGAATCCGAAGAAACAGAAGCAAAAGAAATAGAAGAAGGAGAAGAGCAGAAGCAGAAGCAGAAGGAGAAGCAGAAGCAGAAGGAGAAGCAGAAGGAGAAGCAGGAGAAGCAGGAGAAGCAGAAGCAGAAGAAACAGGCGAAGCCGAAGAAGCAGAATCATAATCTGAAGCAGAAGGAGAAACAGAAGAAGCACAATCTGAAGCAGAAGAAGAAGAAACAGTAAGAGTAGAATAAGCAGAAGCAGAAGCACCAGGAGAAACAGAAGAAGAAGAAGGAGAAGGTAAAAGAGAAGGATTAGGAGTAGGAGAACAAAAGGATAAGCAGAAGCAGAAAGAGACGCAGAATGAGAAGCAGTACGAGAAGTAGGAGAAGCAGGAGAAGCAGAAGCAGGAGAAGCAGAAGAAACAGAAGACGCAGAAGCAGAATGAGAAGCAGAAGGAGAAATTGAAGCAGAAGCAGAAGGAGAAGCCGAAGCAGAAGGAGAAGCAGAAGCAGGAGAAGCAGAAAGAGAAGCAGAACGAGAAGCAGGAGAAGCAGAAGAAGATGCATAAGGAGAAGCAGGAGTAGCAGAAGAAGCAGAAGCAGAAGCAGAAGGAGAAGTAGAAGTAGGAGAAGGAGAAGGAAGAGTCGCAGAAGCAATAGGAGAAGCAGAAGGAGAAGCAGAAGCAGAATGAGAAGCAGAAAGAGAAGCAGTAGAAGCAGAAGAAGCAGGAAAAGTAGAATCAGAAGAAAGAGAAGAAGAAGAAGAAGAAGAAGAAGAAGAAGAAGAAGAAGAAGAAGAAGAAGAAGAAGAAGAAGAAGAAGAAGAAGAAGAAGAAGAAGGAGAAGGAGAAGGAGGAGCATAAGGAGAAGAAGTAGAAGCAGAAGGAGCAGAAGCAGGAGAAGCAGAAGCAGTAGAAAAAGAATAAGCATAAGAAGAAGAATCAGAGGGAGAAGCAGAAGAAGGAGAAGGAGCAGCAGAAAGAGAAGGAGAAGGAGAATCAGAAGGAGAAGCAGAAGAAGGAGTAGCAGAAGCAGAAGAAGCAGCAGAAAGAGAAGCAGAAGCAGAAGATGCAGAAGGAGAAGCAGGAGAAGCAGAAGAAGCAGAAGCGGAAGGAGAAGCAGAAGAAGGAGAAGGAGAAGGAGAAGGAAGGGCAGCAGAAGCAATAGGAGAAGCAGAAGGAGAAGCAGAAGAGAAGCAGTAGAAGCAGAAGAAGCAGGAAAAGCAGAAGCAGAAGAAAGAGAAGAAGAAGAAGAAGAAGAAGAAGAAGAAGAAGAAGAAGAAGAAGAAGAAGAGGAAGAAGAAGAATAAGCAGCAGCATAAGGAGAAGCATAAGGAGAAGCAGTAGAAGCAGAAGCAGGAGAAGCAGAAGCAGAAGAAAAAGATTAAGCAAAGGAAGCAGAAGGAGAACAAGAAGGAGAAGCAGGAGAATCAGAAGAAACAGCAGAAGAAACAGAAGTAGAAGCAGAAAGAGGAGAAGAAGGAGAAGCAAAAGTAGAATCAGAAGAAACAGAAGATGAAGAAGCAGAAGAAACAGAAGCAAAAGAAACAGAAAAAGGAGAAGAGCAGAAGCAGAAGCAGAAGGAGAAGCAGAGGCAGAAGGAGAAGCAGGAAGAGAAGCAGGAGAAGCAGAAGAAGCAGGAGAAGCAGAAGAAGAAGACGGAGAAGGCGAAAGAGAAGGATTAGAAGTAGGAGAAGCAAAAGGATAAGCAGAAGCAGAAAGAGACGCAGAAGGAGAAGCAGCACGAGAACTAGGAGAAGCAGGAGAAGCAGAAGCAGGAGAAGCAGAAGAAACAGAAGACGCAGAAGCAGAATGAGAAGCAGAAGGGGAAAGTGAAGCAGAAGCAGAAGGAGAAGCAGAAGCAGAAGGAGAAGCAGAAGAAGGAGAAGGAGAAGCAGAAAGAGAAGCAGAAAGAGAAGCAGAAAGAGAAGCAGGAGAAGCAGAAGCAGGAGAAGCAGAAGCAGAAGAAACAGAAGGAGAAGGAGCAGAAGCAGAAGCAGAAACAGAAGGAAAAGCAGAAGGAGAAGCAGGAGAAGCAGAAGAAGCAGCAGCAGGAGAAGCAGAAGCAGAAGAAGCCGAAGAAGCAGAAGCAGAACCTGAAGCAGAATGAGAAGCAGGAGAAGCAGAAAAAGCAGAATCTGGAGAAGCAGAATGAGAAGCTGAAGGAGAAGCAGAAGCGGAAAGAGAATCAAAAGCAGCAGGAGAAGCAGAAGAAACATAAGAAGCAGAAGCAGTAGCAGTTGCAGCAGAAGCAGAAGGAAAAGCAGAAGAATGAGGAGGAGAAGGAAAAACAGAAGCAGAAGCAGAAGGAGAATCAGAAGGAGAAGCAGAAGCAGAGGAAAGGAAGGAGAAGCAGAAGAAGCAGAAGCGGGAGAAGCAGAAGAAGAAGAAGAAGAAGAAGAAGAAGAAGAAGAAGAAGAAGAAGAAGAAGAAGAAGAAGAAGAAGAAGAAGAAGAAGAAGAAGAAGAAGAAGAAGAAGAAGAAGAAGAAGAAGAAGAAGAAGAAGAAGAAGAAGAAGAAGAAGAAGAAGAAGAAGAAGAAGAAGAAGAAGAAGAAGAAGATGATGATGATGACGACGAGGAGAAGAAGAAGGAGAAGCAGTAGA
>NW_012307397.1:0-2641 GCF_000151885.1 Dipodomys ordii | reverse complement strand
AAGCAGAAGCAGAAGGAGTAGTAGAAGTAGGAGAAGGAGTAGCAGAGCAGCAGAAGCAGTAGCAGAAGCAGAAGGAGAAGCAGAAGCAGAATGAGAAGCAGAAGGAAGCAGTAGAAGAAGAAGAAGCAGGAAAAGCAGAAGCAGCAGAAAGAGAAGAAGAAGAAGAAGAAGAAGAAGAAGAAGAAGAAGAAGAAGAAGAAGAAGAAGAAGAAGAAGAAGAAGAAGAAGAAGAAGAAGAAGAAGAAGAAGAAGAAGAAGAAGAAGAAGGAGAAGGAGAAGGAGAAGAAGAAGTAGAAGGAGAAGGAGAAGCAGTAGAAGCAGGAGAAGGAGAAGAAAAAGAATAAGCATAAGAAGCAGAATCAGAGGGAGAAGCAGAAGCAGGAGAAGCAGAAGCAGAAGAAGCAGCAGAAGGAGAAGCAGAAGCAGAAGAAGATGCAGAAGGAGAAGCAGGAGAAGCAGAAGAAGGAGAAGGAGAAGGCGAAAGAGAAGGATTAGGAGTAGGAGAAGCAAAAGGATAAGCAGAAGCAGAAAGAGACGCAGAAGGAGAAGCAGCACGAGAAGTAGGAGAAGCAGGAGAAGCAGAAACAGGAGAAGCAGAAGAAACAGAAGACGCAGAAGCAGAATGAGAAGCAGAAGGAGAAATTGAAGCAGAAGCAGAAGCAGAAGGAGAAGCAGAAGCAGAAGGAGAAGCAGAAGAAGGAGAAGGAGAAGCAGAAAGAGAAGCACAACGAGAAGCAGGCGAAGCAGAAGCAGGAGAAGCAGAAGCAGAAGAAACATAGGAAGGAGAAGAAGCAGAAGGAGAAGCAGAAACAGAAGGAAAAGCAGAAAGAGAAGCAGGAGAAGCAGAAGAAGCAGCAGCAGGAGAAGCAGAAGCAGAAGAAGCCGAAGAAGCAGAAGCAGAACCTGAAGCAGAAGGAGAAGCAGGAGAAGCAGAATCTGGAGAAGCAGAAGGAGAAGCAGAAGCAGAAAGAGAAGCAAAAGCAGAAGGAGAAGCAGAAGAAACAGAAGAAGCAGAGGCAGTAGCAGAAGAAGCAGAAGATGCAGAAGCAGAAGGAAAAGCAGAAGAACGAGAAGGAGAAGGAGTAGGAGAAACAGAAGGAGAAGCAGAAAGAGAAGCAGAAGAAGGAGCAGGAGAAGGAAAAGCAGCAGGAGAAGCAGAAAGAGCAGCTGAAGGAGAAGCAGGAGATGCAGAAACTTGAGAAGCAGAAGCAGAAGAAACAGGAGAAGGACAAGAAGCAGAAGCAGAAGGAGAAGCAGAAACAGAAGGAGAAGCAGGAAGAGAAGGAGGGAAAGCAGAAGAAGCAGGAGAAGCAGAAGCATAAGAATGTGAAGAAGCAGAAGGAGAACCTGAAGCAGAAGGACAAACAGGAGAAGCAGAAGAAGCAGAATCTGAAGAAGCAGAATAAGAAGCAGAAGGAGAAGCAGAAGCAGAAAGAGAATCAAAAGCAAAAGGAGAAGGACAAACAGGAGAAGCAGAAGAAGCAGAATCTGAAGAAGCAGAATAAGAAGCAGAAGGAGAAGGAGAATCAGAAGGAGAAGCAAAAGAAGCAAAAGGAGAAGCAGAAGGAGAAACAGAAGCAGAAGAAGCAGCACAAGGAGAAACAGAAGCAGAAGAAGATGCATAAGGAGGAGCAGGAGAAGCAGAAGAAGCAGAAGGAGAAGTTGAAGTAGGAGAAGGAGAAGGAAGAGTCGCAGAAGCAATAGGGGAAGAAGAAGGAGAAGCAGAAGCAGAATGAGAAGAAGAAAGAGAAGGACTAGAAGCAGAAGAAGCCGGAAAAGAAGAAGCAGAATAAAGAGAAGAAGAAGAAGAAGAACAAGAAGAAGAAGAAGAAGAAGAAGAAGAAGAAGAAGAAGAAGAAGAAGAAGAAGAAGAAGAAGAAGAAGAAGAAGAAAAGAAGAAGAAGAAGAAGGAGAAGGAGAAGGAGAAGGAGAAGCATAAGGAGAAGAAGCAGAAGCAGGAGAAGCAGAAGCAGAAGAAAAGGATAAGCATAAGAAGCAGAATCAGAGGGAGAAGCAGAAGGACAAGGAGCAGCAGAAGGAGAAGCAGAAGGAGAATCAGAAGGAGAAGCAGAAGAAGCAGAAGCAGAAGCAGCAGAAGAAGCAGAAGAAGAAGCAGAAGCAGAAGAAGATGCAGAAGGAGAAGCAGGAGAAGCAGAAGAAGCAGAAGCAGAAGGAGAAGCAGAAGTAGGAGAAGGAGAAGGAGAAGGAAGGGCAGCAGAATCAATAGGAGAAGCAGAAGGAGAAGGAGAAGCAGAATGAGAAGCAGAAAGAGAAGCAGTAGAAGCAGAAGAAGCAGGAAAAGGAGAAGCAGAAGAAAGAGAAGCAGAAGACGAAGAAGAAGAAAAAGAAGAAGAAGAAGAAGAAGAAGAAGAAGAAGAAGAAGAAGAAGAAGAAGAAGAAGAAGAAGCATAAGGAGAAGCATAAGGAGAAGCAGTAGAAGCAGAAGAAGCAGAAGCAGGAGAAGCAGAAGCAGAAGCAGAAGAAAAAGAATAAGCAAAAGAAGCAGAAGCAGAAGCACTGGGAGAAGCAGAAGAAGGAGAAGGAGAAGGAGCAGCAGAAGGAGAAGCAGAAGCAGAAAGAGAAGCAGAAACAGAAGGATAACACGAAGGAGAAGCAGGAGAATCAGAAGAAGCAGAAGTTG
>NW_012307396.1:0-2642 GCF_000151885.1 Dipodomys ordii | reverse complement strand
TGTCTCCGCTTTGTCGACGCTGTGTTCCGCTGAGTCCCGCTTTGTCCTCGCTGTGTCCCCCTCTGTGTCCCGCTGTGTCCCCCGCTGTGTCCCGCTGTGTCCCGCTGTGTCCCGCTGTGTACTGCTGTGTCCCCCGCTGAGTCCCGCTGTGTCCCTGCTGTATCCCCCCTGTGTCCCCCGCTGTGTCTCGCTGTGATCCACTGTGTCCCCACTGTGTCCCCGCTATGTCCCGCTGTGTACCGCGCTGTGTCCAGCTTTGTCCCCGCTGTGTCTCGCTGTGTCCCACGCTCTGTCCCCCACTGTGTTCCGCTGTGTTCCCCGCTCTGTCCGGCTTTGTCCACCGCTGTCCCGCTGTGTCCCTGCAGGGTCACCGCTGTTTCCCGCTGTGTTCCGCTGTGTTCCGTGGTGTCCTGCTATGTCCCCCGCTGAGTCCCAGATGTGTCCCCGCTGTGTCCTGCTGTGTCCTCGCTGTGTCCCCCGCTGTCTCCCGCTCTGTCCCCAGTGTGTCTCATGCTTTGTCCCTGCTGTGTCCCACTGTGTCCTGGTGTGTCCTGCTGTGTCCCCCACTGTGTCCCTTTGCGTCCCCAGCTGTGTACCCCACTGTGTCCCGCTGTGTCTCCGCTGTATCGACGCTGTGTCTCGCTGTGTCCTGCTGTGTCCCCCGCTGTGTCCCGTTGTGTCCCACTGTGTCCCCCGCTGTGTCCCTGCTGTGTCCCTGCTGTGTCTCTGCTGTGTCCCGCTGTGTCCCCCTGTGTCCACGCTGTGTCCCACGCTGTGTTCCGCTGTGTCCTCGCTGTGTCCCCTGCTGTGTCCCGTTGTGTCCCCAGCTGTGTACCCCGCTGTGTCCCGCTGTGTCCCCGCTGTATCGACGCTGTGTCACGCTGGGTCCCGCTGTGTCCTCGCTGTGTCCCCCGCTGTGTCCAGCTGTGTCCCCCCTGTATCCCGCTATTTCTACTGCTGTGTCCCTGCTGTGTCCCGCTTGTCCAGCTGTGTCCTCGCTGTGTCCCGCACTGTGTTCCGCTGTGTCCTCGCTGTGTCCCCTGATGTGTCCCTTTGTGTCCCCAGCTGTGTACCCCGCTGTGTCCCGCTGTGTCCCCGCTGTATCGACGCTGTGTTCCGCCTGGTCCCGCTGTGTCCTCGCTGTGTTCCCCGCTGCGTCCCGCTGTGTACCCCTCTGTCCCCCTCTGTGTCCCGCTGTGCACCCCTCTGTGTCCCCCTCTGTGTCCCGCTGTGTCCCCCGCTGTGTCCCGCTGTGTCCCGCTGTGTACTTGCTATGTCCCCCGCTGAGTCCCGCTCTGTCCCCGCTGTGTCCTGCTGTGTCCCGTTGTGTCCCCCGCTGTGTCCAGCTGTGTCTACTGCTGTGTCCCTGCTGTGTCCCGCTGTGTTCCGCTGTGTCCCGCTGTGTTCCACTGTGTCCTCGCTGTGTCCCCCAATGTGTCCCGTTGTGTCCCCAGGTGTGTACCCGCTGTGTTCAGCTGTGTCCCCCCTGTATCGACGCTGTGTCCCGCTGTGTACTCGCTGTGTTCCCCGCTGTATTCCGCTGTGTATCCCTCCGTGTCCCCCTCTGTGTCCCTCTGTGTCCCGTTTTGTCCCCCGCTGTGTCCCTATGTGTCCCGCTGTGTCCGCGCTGTATCCCATTGTGTCCGGCTGTGTCCCGCTGTGTACTGCTGTGTCCCCCGCTGAGTCCCGCTGTGTCCCCGCTGTGTCCCAATGTGTCCTCGCTGTGTCCCCCGCTGTGTCCCGCTGTGTCCTCCCTGTATCACCCGCTGTGTCCCGCTGTGTCCAGCTGTGTCCCATGCTGTGTATCCCGCTGTGCCCCGCTGTGTCCCCCACTTTGTCCCGATGTGTCCCCTCAGTGTCCCCGCTGTGTCCCGCTGTGTCACACTGTGTCCCGTGGTGTCCCGATTTGTCCCCCGCTGTGTCCCCCGCTGAGTCCCCTCTGTGTCACCTCTGTGTCCCGCTGTGTCCTCGCTGTGTCCCCCGCTGACTCCCGCTTTGTCCCCCGCTGTGTCCTGCTGTGTCCCGCTGTGTCCTTGCTGTGTCCCCCGCTGTGTCCCGCTGTGTCTCCGCTGTGTCCCCAGCTGTGTCCCCCGCTGTGTACCTCGCTGTGTCCCGCTGTGTCCCCGCTGTATCCAAGCTGTGTCCCGCTGGGTCCCGCTGTGTCCTCCCTGTGTCCCCTGCTGTGTCCCGCTGTGTCCCACACTGTGTCTCGCTGTGTCTACTGCTGTGCCCCTCTGTGTCCCGCTGTGTCCATGCTTTGTCCCACGCTGTGTTCCTCTGTGTCCTCGCTGTGTTCCCCGCTGTATCCTGCTGTGTACCCCTCTGTGTCCCCCGCTGTGTCTTGCTGTGTCCCCCGCTGTGTCCCTTCTGTGTCCCCGCTGTGTCCAGCTGTGTCCCGCTGTGTACTGCTGTGTCCACCGCTGAGTCCCGCTGTGTACCCGCTGTGTCCCAATGTGTCTTTGCTGTGTCCCGCTGTGTCCTCCCTGTGTCCCCCGCTGTGTCCTGCTGTGTCCAGCTGTGTCCCACGCTGTGTATCCCGCTGTGTCCCGCTGTGTCACCCGCTGTGTGCCGCTGTGTCCCCCGCTGTGTGCCGCTGTGTCCCCCGCTGTATACACGCTGTGGACTTGCTCTGTCCCGCGCTT
>NW_012307395.1:0-2642 GCF_000151885.1 Dipodomys ordii | reverse complement strand
ACACCAGTGGGGACACTGCGTGGAACACAGCGGGACAAAGCGGGGGACACAGCGGGACACAGCGGGACACAGCGGGGGACACAGCGGGGGACAGCGGAGACAGAGAGGGGACACAGCGAGACGCAGCGTTGACACAGCTGACACAAAGGAGTACACAGCGAGGACACAGAAGGGACAGAGCGGGACACAATGGGACACAGCGTTACACAGCGGGGGACACAGCGGGACACAGCTGGACACAACGGAGTACACTGCGGGACACAGATGGCACAAAGCGGGGGACACAGCGAGACACAGCGGGACACAGCGGGGGACACAGTGGGGGACACAGCGGGACACAGCGGGGAACACAGCGAGGACACAGCGGGACAAAGAGAGACAAAGCGGGGGACACAGGGTGGACACAGCGGGACTCAGTGGGGGACACAGCAGTACACAGCGGGACACAGCGGGACACAGCGGGGGACACAGAGGGGTACAGAGCTGTACACAGCGAGAACACAGCGGGACACAGCGGGACACAGCGTTGATACAGCGGGGACACAGCGGGACACAACGGGGTACACAGCGGTGACACAGCTGGACACAACGGAGTACACAGCGGGACACATCGGGCACAAAGCGGGGACAGAGCGGGACACAGCTGGACACAGCGGGACATAGCGGGGACACAGCGGGACACAGAAGGGGACACAGTGAGGACACAGTGGGACACAGCGGGGGACACAGCGGGGGACACAGCGGGACAAAGCGAGGAACAGCGTAGATACAGCGGGGATACAGCGTACACAGCATGGTACACAGCTGTGGACACAACAGGACACAGTGTGGGCACAGCGGGACACAGCGGGACACAGTGGGACACAGCGGGGACAAAGCGTGAGACACAGCGGGGGACAGAGTGGGAGACAGCAGGGGACATAGCGGGTCTCAGCGGGGTCACAGCGGGATACAGCGGGACACAGAGTGACACAGCGGGACACAGCAGAGGACACAGCGGGACACAGCGGAGGACAGAGCGACGACACAACAGGACACAGCGGGGAAAGAGGGGGACTCAGCAGAGTTACAGCGGGACACAACGGGACACAGCAGGACACAGCGTGACACAGCTGGGACACAGCAGGGACACAGCAGGGACACAGTGGGGGACACAGCGGGACAAATGGGACACAGCGGGGGACACAGTAGGACAGAGCAGGGGACACAGTGGGGGACAGAGGGGGACATCACGAATAACAGAGCAAGGACACAGCGGGACCCAGCGGGACACAGCCTTGATACAGCGGGATTCACAGCGTTACACAGCGGGTTACACAGCTGGGGACACAAAGGGACACAGTGGTTGACACAGCGGGACACAGCAGGACAGAGTGGGACACAGACGGGATAAAGCGTGAGACACAGCGGGGGACAGAGCGGGAGACAGCGGGGGACACAGCGAGGACACAGAGGGACACAGCGGGGACACAGCGGGGACTCAGCTGGGGACACAGCGGGGGACAAAGTGGGACACCACTGACACAGCGGGACACAGCGTGAAACAGCGGTGACACTGCGGGGACACAGCGGGACACAGCGGGACAGAGTGGGGGACACGGCGGGACACAGCGGGGGACAGAGCATGAGACACAGCGAGACACATCAGAGACAAAGCTATTCACAGCGGGGTACATAGAGGGACACAGCGGGGAAACAGCGGGGGACACAGCGGGACACAGCGGGGAACACAGCGAGGACACAGCGGGACACAGCGGGACACAGCGTCGATACAGCGAGGACACAGTGGGACACAGCGGGGTACACAGCTGGGGACACAACGGGACACAGTGGGGGACACATTGAGGACACAGCAGGACACAGCGGGGGACACAGGGGGGACACAGCGGGACACAGCGGGGGACACAGCGAGTACACATTTGGACACAGCGGGGACACAGCGGGACTCAGCGGGGGACACAGCAGTACACATCGAGACACAGCAGGATACAGCGGGGGACACAGAGGGGTACACAGCGGGACACAGCGAGGACACAGCGGGACCCAGCGGGACCCAGCGGGACACAGCGTCATTACAACGGGGACACAGCGGGACAGAGTGGGGTACACAGCTGGGGACACAACGGGGCACAGCGGGGGACACAGCGAGGACACAGTGGGACACAGCGGGACACAGCGGGGACATTGCGGGAACATAGCGGGACAGAGCGGGACACAGTAGGACAAGCTTGTGACCCAGCGGGGACACAGCGGGACACAGCGGGGGACACAGCTAGGACACAGCGGGACACAGCGGGACACAGTGGGGACACAAAGGGGACTCAGAGGGGGAAACAGCGGGGAAAAAAGCGGGACACCATGGGACACAGTGTGACACAGCAGGACACAGAGGGAACACTGTGTCGACACAGCAGACAAAGCGGGGGACACAGCGGGACACAGCGGTGACACAGCTGGACACAACGGAGTACACAGCGGGACACAGCGGGCACAAAGCGGGGACAGAGCGGGACACAGCTGGACACAGCGGGACATAGCGGGGGACACAGCGGGACACAGTGAGGACACAGTGGGACACAGCGGGGGACACAGCGAGGACACAGCGGTGACACAGCTGGGACACAACGAAATACACAGCGGGA
>NW_012307394.1:0-2642 GCF_000151885.1 Dipodomys ordii | reverse complement strand
CTTCTGCTTCTTCTGATTCTCCAACTTCTCCTTCTTCTTCTTCTATTTCTGCTTCTCTTTCTGCTTCTGCATCTCCTTCCGCTTCACCTTCCGCTGCTCCTTCTCCTTCCTCGTTTCTCCCTCTGCTTCTGCTTCTTATGCTTCTTCTTTTTCTTCTGGTTCTGCTTCTCCTGCTTCTGCTTCTTATGCTTCTACTGCTTCTTCTTCTGCTTCTTCTGCTTCTTCTGCTTCTACTTCTCTTTCTGCTTCTGCTTCTCCTACTTGTTTTTCTGCTTCTTCTGCTGCTTTTTCTCCTTCTCCTTCTGCTTCTCTTTTTGCTTCTCCTTCTGCTTCTGCTTCTTCTGTTTCTCATGCCTGAATTTCTGGTTCTACTTCTTCTGCTGCTTCTCCTTCTGCTTCTGTTTCTGCTTCTTCTCTTTCGGCTTCTCCTGATTCTTGTCCTCCTCTTGCTTCTCTTTCTGCTTCTAATTCTGCTTCTGCTTCTCCTTCTGCTTCTGCTTCTCCTCCTTCTCCTTCTCCTACTTCTGCTTCTCTTTCAGCTTCTGCCTCTTCTGCTTCTCCTGATTCTCCTTCTGCATCTCCTTCTGCTTGTGCTTGTCCTTATGCTTCTTCTTCTGCCTCTGCTTCTCCTTCTCCTTCTTTTGCTTCACCTTTTGTTTCTGCTTCTCTGCTTTTCCTGCTTCTCCATCTGCTTCTGCTTCTTCTGCTTCTCCTTCTGCATCTTCTTCTGCTTCTGCTTCTCCTTTTCCTTCTTCTGCTTCTCCTTCTTATTCTCCTACTGCTTCTCCTTCTGTTTACCTTCTCTTTCTTGGTCTTCTGCTTTTCCTTCTGTTTCTCGTACTGCTTCTGCTACAACTGCTACTGCTTCTACTTCTTCTGTTTCTTCTGCTTCTCCTTCTGCTTTTGATTCTCTTTCTGCTTCTGCTTCTCCTTCTGCTTCTCCTTCTGCTTCTCCAGATTCTGCTTCTTCTGCTTCTCCTGCTTCTCCTTCTGCTTCAGGTTCTCCTTCTGCTTCTTCGGATTCTTATGCTTCTGCTTCTCCTGCTTCAGCTTCTTCTGCTTCCCCTCCTTCTCTTTCTGCTTCTCCTTCTGTATCTGCTTCTCCTTCTGCTTCTGCTTCTTGTCCTTCTCCTGTTTGTTCTCCTTATGCTTCTCCTGTTTCTGCATCTCCTGCTCCTCCTTCTGCTGCTCTTTCTGCTTCTCCTGCTGCTTTTCCTTCTCCTGCTCCTTCTTCTGCTTCTCTTTCTGCTTCTCCTTCTGTTTCTCCTTCTCCTTCACCTTCTCGTTCTTCTGCTTTTCCTTCTGCTTCTCCTTCTGCTTCTGCATCTTCTGCTTCTTCTGCTACTGCCTCTGCTTCTTCTGATTCTTCTGCTTCTCCTTCTGCTTCTCCTTCTGCTTTTGCTTCTCTTTCTGCTTCTGCTTCTCCTTCTGCTGCTCCAGATTCTGCTTCTCCTGCTTCTCCTTCTGCTTCAGGTTCTGCTTCTGCTTCTTCTGCTTCTGCTTCTCCTGCTGCTGCTTCTTCTGCTTCTCCTGCTTTTCTTTCTGCTTTTCCTTCTGTTTCTGCTTCTCCTTCTGTTTCTTCTCCTTCTTCTGTTTCTTCTGTTTCTGCTTCTCCTGCTTCTGCTTCTCCTGCTTCTCGTTCGGCTTCTCTTTCTGCTTCTCCTTCTCCTTCTTCTGCTTCTCCTTCTGCTTCTGTTTCTCCTTCTGCTTCTGCTTCAATTGCTCCTTCTGCTTCTCATTCTGCTTCTGCGCCTTCTGTTTCTTCTGCTTCTCCTGCTTCTCTTGCTGCTTCTCCTTCTGCGTCTCTTTCTGCTTCTGCTTATCCTTTTGCTTCTCCTAGTCCTAATCTTCCTCTTTCGCCTTCTCCGTCTTCTTCTTCTGCTTCTCCTGCTGCTTCTGCTTCTGCTTATTCTACTATTTCTGTTTCTTCTGCTTCTGCTTCAGATCATGCTTCTTCTGTTTCTCCTTCTGCTTCAGATTCTGCTTCTGCTTCTTCGGCTTCTCCTGTTTCTTCTGCTTCTGCTTCTCCTGCTTCTTCTGCTTCTCCTGCTTCTCTTTCTGCTTCTCCTTCTGCTTCTGCTTCTCCTTCTGCTTCTGCTCCTTCTATTTCTTCTGTTTCTTTTGCTTCTGCTTCTCACGCTCTGCTTCTTCTGCTTCTCCTGCTTCTCGTTCTGCTTCTCTTCGTCGGCTTCTCTTTCTACTTCTCCTTCTGCTTCTTCTGATTCTGATTCTTCTCCTTCTTCTTCTCCTTCTGCTTCTGCTTGTTCTGCATCTCCTTCTGCATCTCCTTCTGCTTGTGCTTTTCCTTCTGCTTCTTCTTCTGCTTCGGCTTCTCCTTCTCCTTCTTCTCCGTCTGCTTCTGTTTCTTCTGCTTTTCCTCCGTCTCCTTCTGCTTCTCCTTCTGTTTCTCCTTCTCGTTCTTCTGCTATTCCTTCTGCTTCTCTTTCTGGTTCTGCATCTTCAGCTTCTTCTGCTACTGATTCTGCTTCTTCTGTTTCTTCTGCTTCTCCTTCTGCTTCTCCTTCTGCTTTTGCTTCTCTTTCTGCTTCTGCTTCTCCTTCTGATTCTCCTTTCTTCTCCCGATTCTGCTTCTTCTGCTTCTCTTGCTTCTCCTTCTGCTTTAAGGTTCTGCTTTTGCTTTC
>NW_012307393.1:0-2642 GCF_000151885.1 Dipodomys ordii | reverse complement strand
ACGGGACACAGCGGGACTCAGCAGGACACAGTGGGACTCAGCGGAGGACACAGCGGGACACAGCGGGGGACATAGAGGCGGACAAAGCGGGACACAGTGGGACACAGCGGGACACAGCGGGGGACACAGCGGGGGACAAAGCGCGGACACAGTGGGACACAGCGGGACACAGCGGGGACACAGCGGGGGACAAAGGGGGGACACAGCGGGACACAGCAAAAACACAGCGCGATACAGCGGGGGACACAGCGGGACACAGCAGGACAAAACGGGTCACAGCGGGGCACTGCGGGGGACAGCGTGGACACAGCGGCGGACAGCGGGGACACAGCGGGACACAGCGGGGACACAGCGGGGACAAAGACGGGGACAGCAGGGAGACACATCGGGACACAGTGGGACACAGCGTGGACACAGCGGAACACAGCGGGGCTAAGGCAGTGGACACAACGGGACACAGCGGGAGACACAGCGGGACCCAGCGCGACACAGCGGAGACACAGCGGGGGACACAGCGAGGACACAGCGGGACACACAATGTACACATCGGGGGACAGCGGGGACACAGCGGGACACAGCGGGGCACATAGCGGGGACACAGCAGGACCCAGCGGGGACACAGCGGAGGACACAGCGCGGACACAGCGGGACACAACAGGGGACACAGCGAGGACATAGCGTGATACAGCTGGAGACGCATCGGGACTTAGCGGGACACATCGGGGACACAGCGGGGACTCAGCGGGACACAGCAGGCACACAGCGGGATACAGCGGGGGACAGAGCAGGACACAGTGTTGACACAGAGGGACACAGTGAGAAACAGGGGTGACAAAGCAGGGACACAGCAGGACACAGCGGGGACACAGCGGGGACGCAGCGGGGGACACAGCGGGACACAGCCAGAAACAGTGGTAACAAAGTTGGGACACAGCGGGACACAGCAGGACACAGTGGGACACAGCTGGGGACACAGCGGGGACACAGCGGGACACAGCGGGACACACTGGGACTCAGCGGGGACACAGAGGGGACACAGCAAGGACATTGCGGGGGACAGAGCAGGACACAGCGAGACACAGCGGAGACAAAGCGGGACACAGCGGGGACACAGCGGGGACACAGCGGGACACAATGGGACTCAGCGGGGGACACAGAGGGACACAGCGGGGGACATTGAGGCGGACACAGCAGGACACACCAGGACACAGCCGAACACAGCTGGGGACACAGCGGGGACACAGCGGGACACAGCGGGGACACAGCGGACACAGCGGGGGTCATAGAGAGGACACAGCGGGTCACAGGAGGACAAAGCGGAGCCACAGGGGGGACACTGCTGGGGACACAGTGGGACAGAGCAGGGGACACATCGGGACACATCGGGGACACAGCGGGGACACAGCGGGACACAGCAGGCACACAGCGGGATACAGCGGGGGACAGAGCGGGACACAGAGTGGACACAGAGGGACACAGCGAGAAACAGCGGTGACAAAGTAGGGACACAGCAGGACACAGCGGGGACACAGCGGGACACAGCTAGACACAGTGGTAACAAAGCTGGGACACAGCGGGACACAGCGGGACACAGTGGGACACAGCTGGGGACACAGCGGGGACACAGCGGGACACAGTGGGACACACTGGGACTCAGCGGGGACACAGAGGGGACACAGCAAGGACACTGCGGGGGACAGAGCAGGACACAGCGGGACACAGCGGAGACAAAGCGGGACACAGCGGAGACACAGCAGGACACAGCGGGACACAATGGGACTCAGCGGGGGACACAGAGGGACACAGCGGGGGACATAGAGGCGGACACAGCGGGACACACCATGGACACAGCGGAACACAGCTGGGGACACAGCGGGGACACAGCGGGACACAGGGGACACAGCGGACACAGCGGGGGTCATAGAGAGGACACAGCGGGTCACAGGAGGACAAAGCGGAGACACAGGGGGGACACTGCTGGGAACACAGTGGGACAGAGCAGGGGACACAGCGGGACACAGCGTGACACAGCGGGGGACACAGCGGGGATACAGCCGGGACACAGAGGTACACAGCGGGACAGAGCGGGGACACAGCGGGACACAGTGGGACACAGCTCGACACAGCGGGAGACACAACGGGACCAAGCGGGGGACAGAGCGGGACACAGAGGGGCACAAAGCCTGAGACACAGCGGGACACAGCGGGGGACACAGCGGGACACTGCGGGACACAGTGGGGACAGAGAGGGACACAGTGGGGACACATCGGGGACACAGCGGGGACACAGCAGGGACACAGCAGGACACAGCGGGGACACAGCTGGGACGCAGTGGGGGACACAGTGGGACACAGCCAGACACAGCGGGGACACAGCGGGGGACAAAGCGCGGACACAGTGGGACACAACGGGGGACACAGCGAGAACACAGCGCGATACAGCGGGGGACACAGCGGGACACAGCAGGACAAAACGGGTCACAGCGGGGCACTGCGGGGGACAGCGTGGACACAGCGGCAGACAGTGGGGACACAGCGGGACAAAGCGGGGACACAGCGGGGACAAAGACAGGGACAGCATGGTAGACACATCGGGACACAGTGGGACACAGCGGGGACACAGCGGAACACAGCGGGGCTAA
>NW_012307392.1:0-2642 GCF_000151885.1 Dipodomys ordii | reverse complement strand
CACAGCGAGGGACACAGTGGGACACTACGTGGGACAGACCGGGGGCATAGAGGGACACAGCGGGGACACAGCGGGATACACAGTGGGCCACAGCGGAGACACAGCGGGGACACAGTGGGACACAGCAGAGGACACAGCGGGACAAAGCGGGGGACACAGCGGGGACACAGTGGAATACAGCGGGGACACAGTGTGATACAGAGGGACACAGCGGGACACAGCGGGGACAGAGCGAGACACAGCAGGACACAGAGGGAAACAGCGTACGACACAGCGGAACACAGTGGGACACAGCAGGGACACAGCAGGGGACAGAGCAGGACACAGCAGGACAAAGCGGGGGACAAACATGGGGACACAGCGGGACACAACGGGGACACAGCTGGACACACCGGGACACAGCGGGACACAGCGGGACACAGCAGGGGGCACAGCTTGACACAGCACGGAACACAGCGGAGGACACAGTGGGACACAGCGGGGGACATAGCGAGGAAACAGCGGGACACAGCCTGACACAGCGGGGACACTGGGTAGACACAGCTGGGACACAGTGGGGAGAGAGCGAGGACACAACGGGACACAGAGGGATACAGCGGGACACAGTGGGACAAAGCGGGGGACGCAGAAGTGGACACCTTGTGACACAGAAGGACACAGTGGGGACACAGCGAGGACACAGCCGGACACAGCGGGACACAGCGGGGACACAACTGGACACAGCGGGTTACACAGCGGGACACAGCGGGGACTCAGCGAGGACACAGCGGGACACAGCGGGACACAGCAGGACGCAGCGGGACACAGCGAGGGACACAGCTTTACCCAGCACGGGACTCAGCGGATGACAGAGCGGGACACAGCGGGGGACACAGCGAGGACACAGCGGGACACAGCCTGACACAATGGGGACACAGCAGGGACACAGCAGGGGACACACCTGGGACACAGTGGGGACACAGCGAGGACACAACGGTACACAGAGGGACACAGTGGGACAAAGCGGGACACAGCAGGGACACAGCGGGGACACAGCAGGACACAGTGGGGGACACAGCTTGACCCAGCACGGGACACAGCGGGACACAGCGGGACACAGCGGGACACAGGAGGACGCAGCGGGACAAAGCGGGGGACACAGCTTGACCCAGCACGGGACACAGCGGACGACAGAGCGGGACACAGGGGGGACACAGCGAGGACACAGCGGGACACAGCCTGACACAGCGGGGACACAGCAGGGACACAGCAGGGGACACAGCTGGGACACAGTGGGGACACAGCGAGGACACAACGGGACACAGAGGGACACAGCGGGACAAAGCGGGACACAGCAGGGACACAGCGGGGACACAGCAGGACACAGTGGGGGACAGAGCGTAGGACACAGCGAGACACAGCGGGGACAAAGCTGGACACAGCGGGGTACACAGCGGGACACAGCGGGGCACAGCGGGGACACAGTGGGACACAGCGGGTCACAGCAGGGACACAGCAGGACACAGCAGGACACAGTGGGGGACACAGCGGGACACAGTGGGGGACACAGCGAGGACACAGCGGGACACCGCGGGGGACACAGTGAGGACACAGCGGGGGACAAAGCGGGGGACACAGCGGATCACAGCGGGACTCAGCGGGGGACACAGCAGTACACAGCGGGACACAGCGGGACACAGCGGGACACAGCAGGAGACACAGCGGGACACAGAGGGGTACACAGAGGGGTACACAGCAGGACACAGCGGGGAACACAGCGAGGACACAGCGGGGGACACAGGGAGGACACAGCGGGGACTAACTGGGGGACACAGCAGGGTACACAGCGGGACACATAGGTACACAGCGGGGGACAAAGCGGGGACACAGAGGTGGACACAAGGGGGACACAGAGGGACACAGCGGGGAACACAGCGAGAACACAGCGAGACCCACTGGGACACAGAGTCGATACAGCGGGGACACAGCGGGACACAACGTGTACACACCTGGGGACACAAAGGGACACATCGGGGGAAACAGCGAGGACACAGCGGAACACAGCGTGGGACACAGCGAGGACACAGTGGGACACAGCGGGACACAGCGGAACACAGCGGGACACAGCAGGGACACAGCATTAGACACAGCGTGACACAGCAGGGGACACAGCGGGACACAGCGGGACACAGCGGGGACACAGCGGGACTCAGCGGGGGTCACAGCAGTACACAGCGGGACACAGCAGGACACAGCGGGACACAGCGGGGGACACAGCGGGACACAGAGGGGGACACAGAGGGGTACACAGCGGGACACAGAGGGGGACAGAGGGGTACACAGCGGGATGCAGCGGGGAACACAGCGAGGACACAGCGGGACCCAGCGGGACACAGCGTCGATACAGCGGGGACACAGCGGGACACAGTGGGGTACACAGCTGGGGACACAAAGGGACACATCGGGGGACACATCGAGGACACAGCGGAACACAGCGTGGGACACAGCGAGGACACAGCTGGACACAGCAGGACACAGCAGGGACACAGCAGTAGAAATAGCAGGACACATTGGGGACACAGCGGGACACAGCGGGCGACACAGCGAGGAAACAGCGGGACCCAGCGGACACAGCGTCGATACAGCGGGGACTCAGCGGGACA
>NW_012307391.1:0-2642 GCF_000151885.1 Dipodomys ordii | reverse complement strand
CTGCTGGGTCCCGCTGGGTCCCCCGCTGTGTCCCTCTGTGTCCCCACAGGTTCACCGCTGTTTCACGCTGTGTCCCGCTGTGTTGCGTGGTGTCCTGCTTTGTCCCCCGCTATTGCCCCCCCTGAGCCACCTTTGTGTCCCCGCTGTGTCCCGCTTTGTCCTCGCTGTGTCCGCCTCTGTCTCCCGCTCTGTCCACCGCTGTGTCTCACGCTTTGTCCCCGCTGGGTCCCACTGTGTCCCGCTCTGTTCCCCACTGTGTCCCCCGCTGAATCCTCTATGTGTCGCCGCTGTGTCCCGCTGTGTCCTCGCTGTGTCCCCTGCTATCTCCTGCTTTGTCCCACGCTGTGTCCAGCTGTGTCCCGCTCTGTCCTCGCTGTGTCCCCCGCTGTGTCCTGCTGTGTTCCCACTGTGTCCCAAGCTGTGTCCCGCTGTGTGCCCCGCTGTGTCCTGCTGGGTCCCGCTGTGTCCCTGATGTGTCCCCGCTGTGTCCTCGCTGTGTTCCCCGCTGTGTCCCGCTGTGTCCCCCGCTGTGTCCCGCTGTGTCTACTGCTGTGTCCCCACTGTGTCCCTCTGTGTCTCGCTCTGTCCCGCTGTGTCCTCGCTGTTTCCCACGCTGTGTTCTGCTGTGTCCTCGCTGTGTCCCCCGATGTGTCCCGTTGTGTACCCAGCTGTGTACCCCGCTGTGTCCCGCCGTGTCCCCGCTGTATCGACGCTGTGTCCCGCTTGGTCCCGCTGTGTCCTCGCTGTGTTCCCCGCAGTGTCCCGCTGTGTACTGCTGTGTCCCCCGTTGAGTCCCGCTGTGTCCCCGTTGTGTCCCCGCAGTGTCCCGCTGTGTCCCACTGTGTCACACTGTGTCCCGTGGTGTCCCTCTTTGTCCCCCGCTGTGTCCACCTCTGAGTCCCCTCTTTGTGGCCGCTGTGTCCTGCTGTGTCCTCGCTGTGTCCCCCGCTGTCTCCCGCTTTGTCCCCCGCTGTGTCCCCGCTGTGTCACGCTATGTCCTCGCTGTTTCCCCCGCTGTGTCCCGCTGTGTGCCCCGCTGTGGCCCGCTGTGTCTACGGCTGTGTCCCCGCTGTGTTCCACTGTGTCCTCGCTTTTTTACCCTCTGTGTCCCGCTGTGTCCCTGCTGTATCGACACTGGGTCCCGCTGGGTCCCGCTGTGTCATCCCTGTGTCCCCCGCTGTGTCCCTGCTGTGTCCCCGCTGTGTCCCGCTGTGTACTGCTGTGTCCCCTGCTGAGTCCCATTGTGTCCCTCTGTGTCCCCCGCTATGTCTTGCTGTGTCCCCCGCTGTGTCCCACTGTGTCCTTGCTCTGTCCCCCGTTGTATGCCGCTGTGTCCTCGCTGTGTCCCCCGCTGATTCCCGCTGTGTCCAGCTGTGTCACGCTGTTACCCCGCTGTGTCCAGCTTTGTCGTCCCTCTGTGTACCCAGCTGTGTCCAGCTTTGTCCCCGCTGTGTCCCGCTGTGTCCCCCGCTGTTTCCCACTGTGTCCCCAACTGTGTACCACTGTGTCCCCGCAGGTTCCCCTCTGTTTCCCGCTGTGTCCCGCTGTGTTTCGTGGTGTCCTCGCTGTGTCCCCCTGCTGTGTCCCGTTGTGTCCCGCTATGTCCTGGCTTTGTCCCCCACTGTGTCCCGCTGTGTCCCCCGCTGTTTCCCACTGTGTCCCCCACTGTGTACCGCTGTGTCCCCGCAGGATCCCCTCTGTTTCCCGCTGTGTCCCCCTGTGTTCCGTGGTTTCCTCGCTGTGTCCCCCTGCTGTGTCCCGCTGTGTCCCCCACTGTGTCCCCCGCTGTGTCCCTATGTGTCCCACGCTTTGTCCCCCTGTGTCCCCGCAGTTTCCCCGCTGTGTCCCGCTATTTCCCACTGTGTTCTGTGTGTCCCGCTTTGTCCCCCGCTGTGTCCCCCGGTGAGTCGCCGCTGTGTCCCCGCTTTGTCCCGCTGAGTCCTCCATGTTTCCCCCGCTGTGTCCCGCTGTGTCCCCCGCTGTGTCCCGCTGTGTCCACTGCTGGGACCCGGCTGTGTCCCGCTGTGTCCCGCTGTGTCCTCACTGTGTCCCACTCTGTGTTCCGCTGTGTCCTCGCTGTGTCCCGAGCTGTGTCCCGCTGTGTCCCCCGCTGTGCCCTGCAGTGTCCCGCTCTGTCCCGCTGTGTCCTCGCTGTGTCCCGCTGTGTCCCGCTGTGTCCCCCACTGTTTCCCCTGCTGTGTCCAGCTGTATCCCCCACTGTGTCCCACTCTGTCCCCCTCTGTGTCCCCCGCTGTGTCCCACTGTGTCCGTGCAGTGTCTCTGCTGTTTCCTGCTGTGTCCCGCTGTGTTCAATGATGTCCCTCTTTGTCTCCTGCTGTGTCCCCCGCTGTGTCCCGCTGTGTCCGACTGTGTCCCGCTCTGTCCCCGCTGTGTCCCGCTGTGTCCCACTGCGTCCCGCTGTGTCCCGCTGTGCCCACACTGTGTCACGTTGAGTCCACAGCTTTGTACCATGCTATGTAACGCTGTGTCTCCGCTGTGAACCACAGAGGATCCAGATGTGTCCTCGCTGTGTTCCCCCGCTTGAGTCCAAGCTGTATCCCCCCACAGTAACCCTCCACTGGTGTCCTCGCTGTGTCACCCCGCCTGTGTCCCGCTGATGAACCCCGCTTATGTCCATCACA
>NW_012307390.1:0-2642 GCF_000151885.1 Dipodomys ordii | reverse complement strand
CCCCGCTGTATCGACGCTGTGACCCGCTGGGTCCTGCTGTGTCCTCGCTGTGTTCCCCGTTGTGTCCTGCTGTGTCCGCTGCTGTGTCCCGTTGTGTCCCGCTGTGTCCCTGCTGTGTCCCCGCTGTATCCCGCTGTGTCCCGCTGTGTCCTCCCTGTGTCCCACGCTCTGTTCCGCTATGTCCTCGCTGTGTCCCCTGCTGTGTCCCATTGTGTCCCCAGCTGTGTACCCTGCTGTGTCCCCGCTGTATCAACACTGTGACCCGCTGTGTCCTCGCTGTGTTCCCTGTTGTGTCCCATTGTGTCCCCAGCTGTGTAGCCCGCTGTGTCCCCCGCTGTGTCCCCCGCTGTGTCCCGTTGTGTCCCAGTGTGTCCCCCGCTGTTTCCCGCTGTGTCCTGCTGTGTCCCGCTGTGTACTGCTGTGTCCCCCGCTGAGTCCCGCTGTGTCCCCGCTGTGTCCCGCTGTGTCCCGCTGTGTCCCCCTCTGTGTCCCGCTGTGTCACCCGCAGTGTCCAGCTGTGTCCCCGCTGTATCGACGCTGTGTCCCGCTGGGTCCCGCTGTGTCTCGCTGTGTCCTCGCTGTGTTACACGCTGTGTTCCGCAGTGTCCTCGCTTTGTCCTCCGATGTGTCCCTTTGTGTCCCCAGCTGTGCACCACGCTGTGTCCCGCTGTGTCCCCACTGTATCCACGCTGTGTCCTGCTGGGTCCCGCTGTGTACTCGCTGTGTCCCCCACTGTGTCCCGCTGTGGCCCCTGCTGTGTCCCGCTGTGTCTACTCCTGTGTCCCTGCTGTGTCCTGCTGTGTCTCGCTGTGTGCCGCTGTGTCCTCGCTGTGTCCCACGCTGTGTTCCGCTGTGTCTTCGCTGTGGCCCCCGATGTGTCCCTTTGTGTCCCCAGTTGTGTACCATGCTATGTCCCGCTGTGTCCCCACTGTATCCACTCTGTGTCCCGCTGGGTACCACTGTGTCCTAGCTGTGTCCCCCGCTGGGTTCCGCTGTGTCCCTCTGTGTACTGCTGTGTCCCCCGCTGAGGCCCGATGTGTCCCCGCTGTGTCCCGCTGTGTCCCCCACTGTGTCGCGCTTTGTCTACTGCTGTGTCCCTGCTGTGTCCCGCTGTGTTCTGCTGTGTCCCCCTGTGTCCCGCTGTGTTCTCGCTGTGTCCCACGCTGTGTTCCGCTGTGCCCTCGCTGTGTCCCACGATGTGTCCCACTGTGTACACTTCGGTGTCCACCTCTGTGTCCCGCTGTGTCCCCTGCTGTGTCCCACTGTGTCCCTCTGTGTCTTGCTGTTTACTGCTGTGTCCCCCGCTGAGTCCCGCTGTGTCCCCGCTGTGTCTCGCTGTGTCCCACCTGTGTCCCCCGCTGTGTCTGGCCGTGACCAGCTGTGTCCCCCGCTGTGTCCGGCTGTGTCCGGCTGTGTCCCCCGTTGTGTCCCGCTGTGTCCTCCCTGTGTTCCCCGCTGTGTCCCGGGGTTTCCCGCTTTGTCCCCCACTGTGTCCCCCAGTGAGTCCCCGCTGTGTCTCGCTGTGTCCCGCTGTGTCCTCCCTGTGTTCCCCGCTGTGTCCCGCTGTGTGCCCCGCTGTGTCCCGCTGTGTTCTCGCTGTGTTCCCTGCTGTGTCCCGCTCTGTACCCCTCTGTGTCCCCCGCTGTGTCCCGCTGTGTCCTCCGCTGTGTCCCGCTTTGTCCCGCTGTGTACTGCTGTGTCCTCACTGTATCCCGCTGTGTTACGGTGTGTACCCCGCTGTGTCCAGCTGTGTCCCCGCTCTGTCCCGCTGTGTCCACCACTGTGTACCGCTGTGTCCCCTGCTGTGTCCCCCGCTGTGTCACGCTGTGTCCCCCGCTGTGTCCTGCTCGGTCCCCCGCTGTGTCTCAAGCTTTGTCCCCGCTGTGTCCCGCTGTGTCCCCCCTGTGTCCCGTTGTGTCCCCAGCTGTGTACCTCGCTGTGTCCCGCTGTGTCCCCGCTGTACGACGCTGTGTCCCGCTGTGTCCTCACTGTGTTCCCCGCTGTGTCCCGCTGTGTCCCCGCTGTCCCCGCTGTGTCCCCCACTGTGTCCTCGCTGTGTCCTCGCTGTGTCCCGCTGTGTCCTCACTGGGTCCCCCACTGTGTCCCGCTGTGTCCCCCGCTGTGTCCCGCTGTGTCCGGCTGTGTCCCACTCTGTACCCGCTGTGTCCCTCTGTGTCCCGCTGTGTCCCCGCTGTGTGCCTGCTGTGTCCCGTTGTGCCGCCTGCTGTGTCCCGTTGTGTCGCCCGCTTTGTCCCGCTGTGTCCCACTGTGTCCCCGCTGTGTCCCGCTGTGTTCCGCTGTGTCCCCGCTGTGTGCCCACTGTGTCCCGCTGTGTACCCCGCTGTGTCCAGCTATGTCACCGCCTTGTCTCGCTGTGGCCACTCTCTGTCTCCACTGTCCCCCGCTGTGTCCCCCGCTGTGTCCCACTGTGTCCAGGCAGGGTCACTGCTGTTTCCCGCTGTGTCCCGCTGTGTTCCGTGGTGTCCCTCTTTGTCCCCCGCTGTGTGCCCCGCTGAGTCTCCGCTGTGTCACCGCTGTGTCCCACTGTGTCCTCGCTGTGTCCCCCGCTGTGTCCAGCTCTGTCCCTCGACTGTGTCTCACGCTTTGTCCCCGCTGTGTCCCACTGTGTCCCGCTGTGTTGA
>NW_012307389.1:0-2642 GCF_000151885.1 Dipodomys ordii | reverse complement strand
GTCCTCAGGGGTCCTGAGGGGAGTCCAGAGGAGTCCTCAGGGGTCCTGAGGGGAGTCCTGAGGAGTCCTGAGGGGAGTCCTGAGGGGTCCTGAGGAGTCCTGAGGAGTCCTGAGGGGAATCCTGAGGGGTCCTGAGGAGTCGTGAGGGGAGTCCTGAGGAGTCCTGAGGGGTCCTGAGGGGTCCTGAGGAGTCCTGAGGGGTACTGAGGGGTCCGGAGGAGTCCTGAGGGGAGTCCTGAGGAGTCCTGAGGAGTCCTGAGGGGTCCTGAGGAGTCCTGAGGAGTCCTGAGGGGAGTCCTGAGGGGTCCTGAGGGGTCCTGAGGAGTCCTGAGGGGTCCTGAGGAGTCCTGAGGAGTTCTGAGGGGTCCTGAGGGGTCCTGAGGGGTCCTGAGGAGTCCTGAGGGGTCCTGAGGGGAGTCCTGAGGGGTCCTGAGGAGTCCTGAGGGGTCCTGAGGAGTCCTGAGGGGTCCTGAGGAGTCCTGAGGGGAGTCCTGAGGGGTGCTGAGGAGTCCTGAGTTGTCCTGAGGGGTCCTGAGGAGTCCTGAGGGGAGTACTGAGGGGTGCTGAGGAGTCCTGAGGAGTCCTGAGGGGAGTCCTGAGGAGTCCTTAGGGGAGTCCTGAGGAGTCCTGAGGGGTCCTGAGGAGTCCTGAGGGGAGTCCTGAGGAGTCCTGAGGGGTCCTGAGGGCAGTCCTGAGGGGAGTCCTGAGGAGAGTCCTGAGGAGAGTCCTGAGGAGAGTCCTGAGGGGTCCTGAGGGGTCCTGAGGGGAGTCCTGAGGAGAGTCCTGAGGGGTCCTGAGGAGTCCTGAGGGGTCCTGAGGGGTCCTGAGGGGTCCTGAGGAGTTCTGAGGAGTCCTGAGGGGTCCTGAGGAGTCCTGAGGGGTCCTGAGGGGTCCTGAGGGGAGTCCTGAGGGGTCCTGAGGGGTCCTGAGGGGTCCCGAGGGGAGTCCTGAGGGGTCCTGAGGGGTCCTGAGGGGTCCTGAGGGGAGTCCTGAGGGGTCCCGAGGGGTCCCGAGGGGAGTCCTGAGGGGTCCTGAGGGGTCCTGAGGAGTCCTGAGGGGAGTCCTGAGGAGTCCTGAGGGGTCCTGAGGAGTCCTGAGGGGAGTCCTGAGGGGTCCTGAGGAGTCCTGAGGAATCCTGAGGGTCCTGAGGGGAGTCCTGAGGCGTCCTGAGGGGTCCTGAGGGGTCTTGAGGGGTCCTGAGGGGTCCTGAGGGGAGTCCTGAGGAATCCTGAGGGTCCTGAGGGGAGTCCTGAGGCGTCCTAGGTGTCCTGAGGAGTCCTGAGGAGTCCTGAGTAGTCCTGAGGGGTCCTGAGGAGTCCTGAGGGGTCCTGAGGAGTCCTGAGGGGAGTCCTGAGGAGTCCTGAGGGGTCCTGAGGAGTCCTGAGGGGAGTCCTGAGGGGTCCTGAGGAGTCCTGAGGAATCCTGAGGGTCCTGAGGGGAGTCCTGAGGCGTCCTGAGGGGTCCTGAGGGGAGTCCTGAGGCGTCCTAGGTGTCCTGAGGAGTCCTGAGGAGTCCTGAGTAGTCCTGAGGGGTCCTGAGGAGTCCTGAGGGGTCCTGAGGAGTCCTGAGGGGAGTCCTGAGGGGTCCTGAGGAGTCCTGATGGGAGTCCTGAGGGGAGTCCTGAGGGGTCCTGAGGGGAGTCCTGAGGACTCCTGAGGGGTCCTGAGGGGTCTTGAGGGGAGTCCTGAGGGGTCCTGAGGGGAGTCCTGAGCAGTCCTGAGGGGTTCTGAGGGGTCCTGAGGGGTCCTGAGGAGTCCTGAGGGGTCCTGATGGGAGTCCTGAGGGGTCCTGTGGAGTCCTGAGGAGTCCTGAGGAGTCCTGAGGGGTCCTGAGGGGAGTCCTGAGGGGAGTCCTGAGGGGTCCTGAGGGGAGTCCTGAGGAGTCCTGAGGGGAGTCCTGAGGAGTCCTGAGGAGAGTTCTGAGGGGTGCTGAGGGGTCCTGAGGGGTCCAGAGGAGTCCTGAGGGGTCCTGAGGAGTCCTGAGGGGTCCTAAGGGGTCCTGAGGGGAGTCCTGAGGAGACCTGAGGGGTCCTGAGGAGAGTCCTGAGGGGTCCTGAGGAGTCCTGAGGGGTCCTGAGGGGAGTCCTGAGGGGAGTCCTGAGGGGTCCTGAGGGGAGTCCTGAGGGGTCCTGAGGGGTCCTGAGGTGTCCTGAGGGGTCCTGAGGAGTCCTGAGGAGTCCTGAGGGGTCCTGAAGGGAATCTTGAGGGGTCCTGAGGAGTCCTGAAGGGAATCTTGAGGGGTCCTGAGGGGTCCTGAAGGGAATCTTGAGGGGTCCTGAGGGGTCCTGAAGGGAATCTTGAGGGGTCCTGAGGAGTCCTGAGGGGAGTCCTGAGGGGTCCTGAGGAGTCCTGAGGGGAGTCCTGAGGGGTGCTGAGGAGTCCTGAGTTGTCCTGAGGGGTCCTGAGGAGTCCTGAGGGGAGTACTGAGGGGTGCTGAGGAGTCCTGAGGAGTCCTGAGGGGAGTCCTGAGGAGTCCTGAGGGGTCCTGAGGGGAGTCCTGAGGGGAGTCCTGAGGGGAGTCCTGAGGAGTCCTGAGGGGTCCTGAGGGGTCCGGAGGAGTCCTGAGGGGAGTCCTGAGGAGTCCTGAGGGGTCCTGAGGGGTCCTGAGCAGAGTCCTGAGGGGTCCTGAGGAGTCCTGAGTGG
>NW_012307388.1:0-2642 GCF_000151885.1 Dipodomys ordii | reverse complement strand
GCAGCAGAAGGAGAAGCAGAAGCAGAAGGAGATGTCAGAAGGAGAAGCGGGAGAAGCAGAAGAAGCAAAAGCAGGAGAAGCAGAAGCAGAAGCAGAAGCAGAGGGAGAAACAGAAGAAGGAGAAGGAGCAGCAGAAGGTGAAGCAGAAGGAGATGCAGAAACAGAAAGAGAAGCAGAAACAGAAGGAGTAGAAGAAGGATTAGTTGGAGAATCAGAAGAAGCAGAAGCAGAAAGAGAAGCAGTAGAAGGAGAAGGAGAAGCAGAAGCATAGGAAAGGAAGGAGAAACAGAAGAAGCAGAAGCGGGAGAAGCAGAAGAAGAAGAAGAAACAGAAGAAGGAGAAGGAGCAGAATGAGAAGCAGAAGCAGAAGGAGAAGCAGAAAGAGAAGCAGAAGAAGCAGTAGCAGGAGAAGCAGAAGCAGAAGAATCAGAAGAAGCCAAAGAATCAGAAGCAGGACCTGAAGCAGAAGAAACAGAACAAGCAGAAGAAGCAGAAGCAGAAGCAGAACGAGAAGCAGAAGAAGAAGAAGGAGAAGGAGAAAGAGAAGGATTAGGAGTAGGAAGAGCAGAAGGAGAATCAGAAGCAGAACTTGAAGCAGAAGGACCATCAGAAGGAGAAGCAGAAGGAGAAGCAGAAGGAGAAACAGAAGGAGATGCAGAAGCAGAAGAAGCAGCAGAAGGAGAAGCAGAAGCAGAAGGAGATGCAGAAGGAGAAGCAGGAGAAGCAGAAGAAGCAAAAGAAGGAGAAGCAGAAGTAGGAGAAGGAGAATGAGAAGGAAGGGCAGCAGAAGGAATAGGAGAAGCAGAAGCAGAATGAGAAGCAGAAAGAGAAACAGTAGAAGCAGAAGAAGCAGGAAAAGCAGAAGCAGACGATAGAGAAGAAGAAGAAGAAACAGAAGAAGAAGAAGAAGAAGAAGAAGAAGAAGAAGAAGAAGAAGAAGAAGAAGAAGAAGAAGAAGAAGAAGAAGAAGAAGAAGGAGAAGCATAAGGAGAAGTAGTAGAAGCAGAAGAAGCAGAAACAGGGGAAGCTGAAGATAAAGAATAAGCAAATGAAGCAGAAGCAGAAGCAGTGGGAGAAGCAGAAGAAGGAGAAGGAGAAGGAGCAGCAGAAAGAGAAGCAGAAGCAGAAAGAGAAGCAGAAACAGAAGGAGAACAAGAAGGAGAAGCAGGAGAATCAGAAGAAGCAGAAGTAGAAGCAGAAAGAGAAGAAAGAGAAGCAGAAGTAGAATCAGAAGAAACAGAAGAAGAAGAAGCAGAAGAAACAGAAGCAAAAGAAACAGAAGAAGGAGAATAGCAGAAGCAGATGCAGAAGGAGAAGCAGAAGCAGAAGGAGAAGCAGAAAGAGAAGCAGAAGAAGCAGGAGAAGCAGAAGAAACAGGAGAAGCCGAAGAAGCAGAAGCAGAATCTGAAGCAGAAGGAGAAACAGAAGAAGCACAATCTGAAGCAGAAGCAGAAGAAACAGAAATAGTAGAATAAGCAGAAGCAGAAGCAGCAGGAGAAGCAGAAGAAGAAGACGGAGAAGGCGAGAGAGAGGATTAGGAGTAGGAGAAGCAAAAGGATAAGCAGAAGCTGAAAGAGACGCAGAAGGAGAAGCAGCACGAGAAGTAGGAGAAGCAGGAGAAGCAGAAGCAAGAGAAGCAGAAGAAACAGAAGACGCAGAAGCAGAATGAGAAGCAGAAGGAGAAATTGAAGCAGAAGGAGAAGGAGAAGCAGAAGGAGAAGCTGAAGAAGGAGAAGGAGAAGCAGAAAGAGAAGCAGAAAGAGAAGCACAACGAGAAGCAGGAGAAGCAGAAGCAGGAGAAGCAGAAGCAGAAGAAACATAAGAAGGAGAAGAAGCAGGAGAAGCAGAAACAGAAGGAAAAGCAGAAATAGAAGCAGGAGCAGCAGAAGAAGCAGCAGCAGGAGAAGCAGAAGCAGAAGGAGCCGAAGAAGCAGAAGCAGAACCTGAAGCATAAGGAGATACAGGAGAAGCAGAAGAACCAGAATCTGGAGAAGCAGAAGGAGAAGCAGAAGCAGAAAGAGAAGCAAAAGCAGAAGGAGAAGCATAAGGAGAAGCAGAAGAAACAGAAGAAGTAGAGGCAGTAGCAGAAGATGTAGAAGCAGAAGGAGAAGCAGAAGGAAAAGCAGAAGAACGAGAAGGAGAAGGAGAAACAGAATGAGAAGCAGAAAGAGAAGCAGAAGAAGGAGCAGGAGAAGGAAAAGCAGCAGGAGAAGCATAAGGAGAAGCAGGAGATGCAGAAACAGGAGAAGCAGAAGCAGAAGAAACAGGAGAAGGACAAGAAGCAGAAGCAGAAGGAGAAGCAGAAACAGAAGGAGAAGCAGAAAGAGAAGGAGGGAAAGCAGAAGAAGGAGAAGCGGTAGAAGCAGAAGCATAAGAATGCGAAGACGCAGAAGCAGAACCTGAAGCAGAAGGAGAAGCAGGAGAAGCAGAAGAAGCAGAATCTGGAGAAGCAGAATGAGAAGCAGAAGGAGAAGCAGAAGCAGAAAGAGAATCAAAAGCAGAAGGAGAAGCAGAAGAAACAGAAGAAGTAGAAGCAGTAGCAGGTGTAGCAGAAGCAGAAGGAAAAGCAGAAAAACAGGAAGGAGAAGGAGAAACAGAAGGAGAATAGAAGGAGAAGCAGAAAGAGAAGCAGGTAAAGCAGA
>NW_012307387.1:0-2643 GCF_000151885.1 Dipodomys ordii | reverse complement strand
CATAGTGTGTGGACACTAGGGTGGTCCATACCAGGGATCCTCCTGGGACCCAAGGGAGGGACACTTTGGGGGACACAGCCAGGTCACAGGCGGGGGACCTCAGGGAGGACACAGTGGGGGACACAGCGTGACACAGCGGGGAACACAGCGAGGACACAGCGGGACCCAGCGGGACACAGCGTTGATACAGCGGGCACACAGCGTTACACAGCGTGGTACTCAGCTGTGGACACAACGGGACACAGTGGGGGCTCAGCCGGACACAGCGTGACACAGTGGGAAACAGCAGTGACCCTGTGGGGACACAGTGGGACACAGCTGGGGACACAGCGGGACACAGAGGGGGACAGAGCGGGAAACAGAGGGGGACAGAGCGTGGGACACAGTGAGACACAGCAGGGACAAAGCTGGACACAGCGGGGTACACAGAGGGACACAGCGGGGACGCAGCGAGGAAACAGCGTGACACAGCAGGACACAGCGGGACACAGCGGGGGACACAGCAGTACACAGCAGGACAAAGCGGGATACAGCGGGGACACAGCAGAGACACAGCGGGGGACACAGCGGGACAGAGTGGGGTACACAGCTGGGGACACAGCGAGAACACAGCAGGACACATCGGGGACACTGCAGGAATATAGCAGGACACAGCGGGGTACACAGCGGGACACAGCGGGACACAGCTGGGGACACAGCGGGGACACAGCGGGACACAGCGGAACACAGCGGGAGACAAAGCGGGAGACAGCGGGGCACACAGCGAGGACACAGGGGGACACAGAGGCGACATAGAGGGGACTCAGTGGGGGACACAGCGTGGGACAAAGTGGGACACCACGGGACACAGTGTTACACAGCGGGACACAGCGGGGACACTGCGGGACACAGCAGGACAAAGCGGGGGACACAGCGGGCCACAGCGGGCCACAGCGGGGGACACAGCGGGGGACAGCGGAGACAGAGAGTGGCCACAGCGAGACACAGCGGTGACACAGCTGGACACAGCGGGGTACACAGCAGGACACAGCGGGCACACAGCGGGGACACAGCGGGACACAGCGGGACACAGCGGGGACACAGCGGGACAAAGCGGGAGACACAGCGGGACACAGCAGGCACACAGCGGGGACACAGTGGGACACAGCGGGACACAGCGGGGGACAAAGCGGGACACAGTGGGGGACCCAGTGAGGACACAGCAGGACACAGCAGGGGACACAGCGAGGACACCGCGGGGGACACAGTGGGGGACACAGCGGGACACAGGGGGGAACACAGCGAGGACACAGCGGGACACAGCGGGACACAGCGTCGATACAGCGGGGACACAGCGTTACACAGTGTGGTACACAACTGTGGACTCAACGGGACACAGTGGGGGCACAGCCGGACACAGCGGGACACAGTGGGACACAGCGGGGAAAAAGCGTGAGACACAGCAGGGGACAGAGAGGGTGACAGCAGGGGACACAGCGAGGAAACAGCGGGACACAGCGGTGACACAGCGGGGACTCAGGGGGTGACACAGCGGGACACAGCGGGGGACACAGCGGGACACAGCGCGGGACAAGGCAGGACACAGTGTGGGACAGAGCGTGGGACACAGCGAGACACAGCGGAGACAAAACTGGACACAGCGTGGTACACAGAGGGACACAGCAGGGACACAGCGGGAAAACAGCGTGAGACCAAAGGACACAGCGGGACACAGCGGGGGACACAGCGAGGACACAGCGGCACACAGTGGGGGACACAGCAAGGATAGAGCGGGAAACAGCGGGGGACACAGCAGGACATAGCGGGGGACAGAGCGGGACACAGCGGGACACAGCGGGGGACCAGGATGGACACAGCGGTACACAGCGGGGGACAGATCAAGGACACATTGGGACACAGCGGGGACACAGCTGGACTCAGCGGGGGACACAGCAGTACACAGCGGGACACAGCGGGACACAGCAGGGACACAGCGGGGGACACAGCGGGACACAGCGGGGCACACAGAGGGGGACACAGCGGGGAAAAATGCGAGGCCACAGCAGAACACAGCGTGGTACACAGCGAGGACACAGCGGGACACAGCGGGACACAGCGTCGATACAGCGGGGACACAGCGGGACACAGCGAGGTACACAGCTGGGGACACAACGGGACACAGTGGGGGCACAGCCGGACACAGCGGGACACAGCAGTACACAGCGGGGACACTGCGGAAACATAGTGGGACACAGAGGGGTACACAGCGGGACACAGCGGGACACAGCTTGGGACACAGCGGGGACAAAGCGGCAGACAGCGGGGGACACAGCGAGGACACAGCGGGACACAGCGGCGACACAGTGGGGACTCAGCGGGACAAAGCGGGGGACACAGCGTGACACAGCGGGACACAGCGGGGGACACAGCGGGGGACAGCGGAGACAGAGAGGGGCCAAAGCGAGACACAGTGGTCATACAGCTGGACACAACGGAGTACACAGCGGGACACAGCGGGCACACAGCGGGGACACAGTGGGACAGAGCGGGACACAGCAGGGAACACAGGAAGGAAACAGCGGGACCCAGTGTGACACAGCGTCGATACATTGGGACACAGCAGGGTACACAGCTGGGGACACAACGGACACAGCGGGGGATACA
>NW_012307386.1:0-2643 GCF_000151885.1 Dipodomys ordii | reverse complement strand
TTCTCATCTGCTTGTTCTGTTTCTTCTGCTTCAGGTCCTGCTTCTGCTTCTTCAGCCTCTTCTGTTTCTTGTGCTTCTGCTTCTCCTGCTACTGCTTCTTCTCCTTCTCTTTCTGCTTCTGCTTCTGCTTCTGCTTCTCCTTCTGCTCCTTCTCCTTCTTCTCTTTCTTCTTCTTCTTCTGCTTCTCCCGCTTCTGCTTCTTCGGCTTCTCCTTCCTTTCCTCTGCTTCTGTTTCTCCTTCTCCTTCTTCTGCTTCTCTTTCTGCTTCGGCTTCTTCTGATTCTCCAACTAATCCTTCTTTTTCTCCTTCTGTTTCTGCTTCTCCATCTCCTTCTGCTTCACCTTCTGCTGCTCCTTCTCCTTCTACTGTTTCTCCCTCTGCTTCTGCTTCTGCTTCTTATGCTTCTTCTTGTTCTTCTGCTTCTTCTTCTCCTGCTTCTGCTTCTTATGCTTCTACTGCTTCTTCTTGTGCTTCTGCTTCTTCTGCTTCTACTTCTCTTTCTGCTTCTGCTTCTCGTGATTGTTTTTCTGCTTCTGCTGCTTGTCCTTCTGCTGCTTCTTCTACTTCTCCTTCTGATTCTCTTTTTGCTTCTCTTTCTGCTTCTGCTTCTTCTGTTTCTCCTGCCTGAATTTCTGGTTCTACTTGTTCTGCTGCTTCTCCTTCTGCTTCTGCTTCTACTTCTGCTTCTTCTGCTTCTTCTCTTTCGGCTTCTCCTGCTTCTGCTTCTTGTGCTTCTCCTGCTTCTCTTTCTGCTTCTCATTCCGCTTCTGCTTCTCCTTCTGCTTCTGCTTCTCCTCCTTCTCCTTCTCCTACTTCTGCTTCTCCTTCAGATTCTGCTTCTTCTGCTTCTCCTGCTTCTCCTTCTGCATCTCCTTGTGCTTGTGCTTGTCCTTATGCTTCTTCTTCTGCCTCTGCTTCTCCTTCTCCTTCTTTTGCTTCTCCTTTTGCTTCTGCTTCTTCTGCTTTTCCTGCTTCTCCGTCTGATTCTGCTTCTTTTGCCTTTCCTGATTCTCCTTCTGCTTCTCCTTCTTCTTCTCCTTCTGTTTCTCCTTCTCCTTCTCGTTCTTCTGCTATTCCTTCTGCTTCTCTTTCTCCTTCTGCATCTTCAGCTTCTTCTGCTACTGCTTCTGCTTCTTCTGTTTCTTCTGCTTTTGCTTCTCTTTCTGCTTCTGCTTCTCCTTCTGGTTCTCCTTCTTCTTCTCCAGATTCTGCTTCTTCTGCTTCTCCTTCCGCTTCAGGTTCTGCTTCTGCTTCTTCGGCTTCTTCTGCTTCTATTTCTGCT
Source organism: Dipodomys ordii (assembly GCF_000151885.1). Lineage (NCBI taxonomy): Eukaryota > Metazoa > Chordata > Mammalia > Rodentia > Heteromyidae > Dipodomys > Dipodomys ordii. Next base: position 1,360 of record NW_012307386.1, on the reverse strand, counting down.
TCTCCTTCTGTTTCTGCTTCTCTTTCTGCTTCTTCTCCTTCTTCTATTTCTTCTGCTTATGCTTCTCCTGCTTCTCCTGCTTCCCCTTCTCTTTCTCTTTATTCTTATCCTTCTGCTACTCCTCCTTCTCCTTCTTCTGCTTCTCCTTCTGCTTCTGCTTCTGCTTCTCCTTCTGCATCTTCTTCTGTTTTAATTTCTCCTTCTTCTGCTTTTCATTCTGCTTCTGCTTCTCCTGCTTCTGCTTCTTCTGCTTCTCCTGCTTCTCCTTCTCCTTCTCCTTCTTTTTCTGCTTCTGCTTATCAGTCTGTTTCTCCTACTCCTAATCCTTCTCTTTCTCCTTCTCCTTCTTCTGCTTTTCCTGCTTCTTCTTCTGCTTCTTCTTCTTTTTCTGCGTTTTCAGTTTCTTCGGCTTCAGCTTCTGCTTCTTCTGCTTCTCCTTCTGCTTCTGCTCTTCTCCTTCTTCTGTTTCTTCTGCTTCTGCTTCTCCTGCTTCTCCTTCTTCTGCTTCTCCTACTTCTCCTTCTGCTTCTCCGTCTCATTCTCCTTCTCCTTCAATTTCTCCTTCTTGTGCTTCTCATTCTGCTTCAGTTTCTGCTTCTCCTGCTTCTGCTTCTTCTGTTTCTCCTTCTGCTTCTCCTTCTGCTTCTCTTTCTGCTTCTAATTCTGCTTCTGCTCCTCCTACTCCTAATCCTTCTCTTTCTCCTTCTTATTCTTCTGCTTCTCGTTCTGCTTCTGCTTCTTCTGCTTGTTCTGTATCTTCTGCTTCTGCTTTTCCAGCTTCTGATGCTTCTGCTTCTCCTTCTGCTTCAGGTTCTCCTTCTGCTTCTTCAGCTTCTTCTGTTTCTTCTGCTTCTGCTTCTCCTGCAAGTGCTTCTTCTGCTTCTGTTTCTATTTCTGCTTCTCCTTCTGCTTTTGCTTCTCCTTCTGCTCCTTCTCCTTCTTCTGTTTCTTCTTCTTCTTCTGCTTCTCCCGCTTCTGCTTCTTCTGCTTCTCCTGATTGTCCTTCTGCTTCTGCTTCTCCTTCTCCCTCTTCTGCTTCTCTTTCTGCTTCTGCTTCTTCTGATTCTCCAACTTCTCCTTCTGTTTCTGCTTCTCTTTCTGCTTCTGCATCTCCTTCTGCTTCACCTTCTGCTGCTCCTTCTCCTTCTTCTGTTTCTCCCTCTGCTTCTATTTCTGCTTCTTATGCTTCTTCTTTTTCTTCTGCTTCTGCTTCTCCTGCTTCTGCTTCTTATGCTTCTACTGCTTCTTCTTCTGGTTCTGCTTCTTCTGCTTCTACTTCTCTTTCTGCTTCTGCTTCTCCTGCTTGTTTTTCTGCTTCTTCTGCTGCTTCTCCTTCTGCTGCTTCTTTTACTACTCCTTG
>NW_012307385.1:0-2643 GCF_000151885.1 Dipodomys ordii | reverse complement strand
GCGAGGACACAGCGGGACTTAGCGGGGGACACAGCGAGGACACTGCGGTGGACACAACGGGGGACACTGCGGGACACAGCGGGGAACACAGCGAGGACACAGCGGGACACAGCGGGAAACACTGCGAGGTCACAGCGGGGGACAAAGCGGGACACCACGGGACAGCGCGGGACACAGCGGGGACAAGGGGGAGACAGAGCGTGACACAGCGAGGACACAGCAGGACACAGCGGGTGACACAGCGGGACACAGCGGTGGAAACAGCGGGACACAGCGGTGGACCCAGCGAGGACCCAGCGGGACCCAGCGGGACACAGTGTCGATAGAGCTGGGATACAGCGTTACACAGCGTGGTACACATCTGTGGACACAACGGGACACAGTGGGGGCACAGCGGGACACAGCGGGAAACAGTGGGACACAGCGAGGACAAATCGTGAGACGAAGCGGGGGACAGAGCGGGAGACAGCGGGGGACACAGCGAGGACACAGCAGCACACAGCGGGACACAGTAGGGAACACAGCGAGGACACAGCGGGACCCAGCGGGACCCAGTGTCGATACAGCGGGGATACAGCGTTACACAGTGTGGTACAAATCTGTGGACACAAGGGGACACAGTGGGGGCACAGCGGGACAGAGCGGGACACAGTGGGACACAGCGAGGACAAATCGTGAGACACAGCGGGGGACAGAGCGGGAGACAGCGGGGGACAGAGCGAGGACAGAGCAGTACACAGCGGGACACAGGAGGGACAGAGCGGGACAGAGCGGGACACAGCGGGACACAGCGGGACACAGCGGAGGACCCAGCGAGGACACAGCGGGACACAGTGGGGGACACAGCGAGGAAACAGCGGGGGACACAGCGGGGGACACTGCGAGACACAGTGGGGAACACAGCGAGGACACAGTGGGGGACACAGCGGGGGACACTGCGGGACACAGCGGGACACAGCGTCGATACAGCGGGGACACAGCTTTACACAGCGTGGTACACAGCTGTGGACACAACGGGACACAGTGGGGTCACAGCGGGACACAGCGGAACACAGTGGGACACATTGGGGAGAAAGCGTGAGACACAGCGTGGGACAGAGCGGGAGACAGAGGGGGACACAGCGAGGACACAGCGGGACACAGCGGGGGAAACAGATGGACACGGTGGTAGACAAAGGGGGATAGAGCGGGGGACACAGCGGGACACAGCGGTGGACAGAGCGGTACACAGCGGTGGACACAGCGAGGACACAGCGGGACCCAGCGGGACACAGCGTCGATACAGCAGGGACAGAGTGGGCCACAGCGGGACACAGCAGGAACAAAGCAGTAGACACAGCAGGACACAGCAGGGGACACAGCGGGACACAGCCGGGGATACAGGGAGGACAGAGCGGGACACAGCGGGGACACAGCGGGGACTCAGCGGGGTACACAGCGGGGGACAAATCGGGACACCACGGGACACAGCGGAACACAGTGGGGACAAGGAGGAGACAGAGCAGGACACAGCGAGGACACAGCGGGACAAAGCAGGGTACACAGCAGGGGACACAGCGGGACACAGCGGGACACAGCGGGGGACACAGCGGGACACAGCGGGGGACATAGCGAGGACACAGTGGGGGACACACCGGGGGACACAGCGGAACACAGCAGGGAACACAGCGAGGACACAGCGGGACCCAGCAAGACACAGCGTCGATACAGCAGGGATACAGTGTTACACAGTGTGGTACACATCTGTGGACACAAGGGGACACACTGTGGGCACAGCGGGACACAGCAGGACACAGTGGGACAAAGCAAGGACAAATCGTGAGACACAGTGAGGGACAGAGCTCGAGACAGCGGGGGACACAGCTAGAACACAGCAGGGCACAGCGGGACACAGCAGGGACAGAGCGGGACACAGCGGGAAACAGCGGGACACAGCGGGGGACACAGCGGGACCCAGCAGGGAACCCAGCGAGGACACAGCAGGACAAAGCGGGGGACACAGCGGTGACAAAGCTGGACACAACCGAGTACATAGCAGGACCCAGCGGGACACAGCGTCGATACAGCAGGGATACAGCATTATACAGTATGGTACACAGCTGTGGACACAACGGGACACAGTGGGGGCACAGCGGGACACAGCGGAACACAGTGGGACACAGCAGGGCAAAGCGTGAGACACAGTGGATGACAGAGAGTGAGACAGCGGGGGACACAGCGAGGACACAGCGGGACACAGCGGGGGAAACAGCGGGACACAGCGGTGGACACAGGGGGACAGAGCGGGGGACACAGCGGGACACAGCGGGGGAAACAGCGGGACACAGCGGTGGACACAGCGGGACAGAGCGGGGAAACAGTGGGACACAGCGGTGGACACAGCGGGACACAGCGGTGGACACAGCAAGGACACAGTGGGACCCAGCGGGACACAGCATCGATACAGCGTGGATAGAGTGGGCCACAGCGGGGGTACACAGCTGGGGACACAACGGGGCACATCGGGGGACACAGCAAGGACTCAGCGGATCACAGCGTGGGACACAGTGAGGACACAGGGGGACACAGCGGGACACAGCGGGACATCATCATGAACACAGCAGGAGACACTGCGGGAAACAGCATGGGACTCAGCGGGACACA
>NW_012307384.1:0-2643 GCF_000151885.1 Dipodomys ordii | reverse complement strand
CGCTGTGTCCTGCTGGTTCCCGCTGTGTCCTCGCTTTGATCCCTGCTGTGTTCCGCTGTGTCCCCCGGTGTGTCCCCCGCTGTGTCCTCGCTGTGTCCCCCGCTGTATCCCGCTGTGTCCTCGCTGTGTCCCCCGCTGTGTCCCACTGTTTCCCCCGCTGTGTCCCGCTGTGTCCCGCTGTGTCCCCTGCTTTGTCGCGCTGTGTCCTTGCTGTTTCCTGCTCTGTCTCCTCCTTGTCCCCGCTGTGTTCCGCTGTGTCCCGTGGTGTCCCGCTTTGTCCCCCGCTGTGTCCCCCGCTGAGTCCCCGCTGTGTCCCCGCTGTGTCCCGCTCTGTCCTCCCTGTGCCCCCGGCTGTGTCCCGCTGTGTCCCCTGCTGTGTCCTGCTGTGTCTACTGCTTTGTTCCTGCTGTGTCCCGCTGTGGCCCACTCTGTCCCCGCTGTATCGACGCTGTGTCCTGCTGTGTCCCGCTGGGTCTTCGCTGGGTCCACCGCTGTGTCCCGCTGTTTCCACCGCTGTGTCCCGCTGTGTCCCCCGCTCTCTCCCCCTGTGTCCACCGCTGTGTCCCGCTGTTTCCCCCGCTGTGTCCCGCTGTGTCCTCGCTGTGTCCTCCGCTGTGTCCCGCTCTGTCCCCCGCTGTGTCTCACGCTTTGTCCCCGATGTGTCCCACTGTGTGACGCTGTGTCCCTCTGTGCCCCCACTGTGTCCCGTTGTGTCCACAGCTGTGTACCACGCTGTGTAACGCTGTATCCCCGCTGTATCGATGCTGTGTCCCGCTGTGTCCCTCAGTGTCCCCCGCTGTGTCCCCCGCTGTGTCCTCGCTGTGTTCCCCGCTGTGTCCTGCTGTGTCCTCGCTGGGTCCCCCGCTGTGTCCCGCTGTGTCCCCCGCTGTGTCCCGCTGTGTCCCGCTCTGTCCCTGCTGTGTCCCGCTGTGTCCTGCTGTGTCCTCGCTGTGTCCCCCGCTTTCTCCCGCTCTGTCCCCCGCTACGCCTCATGATTTGTCCTCGCTGTGTCCCACTATGTCCCGCTCTGCCCCCACTGTGTCCCGTTGTGTCCACAGATGTGAACCACGCTGTGTAACGCTGTATCCCAGCTGTATCGACGCTGTGTCCCGCTGGGTCCCGCTGTGTCCTCGCTGTGTTCCCCGCTGTGTCCCGCAGTGTCCCCCGCTGTGTCCCCCGCTGTGTCCTCGCTGTGTCCCCCACTGTGTCCCGCTGTGTCCTCGCTGGGTCCTCCGCTGTGTCCCGCTGTGTCCCCCGCTGTGTCCCGCTGTGTCCCGCTGTGTCCCGCTCTGTCCCTGCTGTGTCCCGCTGTGTACTGCTGTGTCCTCGCTGTGTCCCCCGCTGTCTCCCGCTCTGTCCCTGCTGTGTCTCACGATTTGTCCTCGCTGTGTCACACTGTGTCCCGCTCTATCCTGCTGTGCCCCCACTGTGTCCCGTTGTGTCCACAGATGTGTACCACGCTGTGTAAGGCTGTATCCCAGCTGTATCGACGCTGTGTCCCGCTGGGTCCCGCTGGGTCCTCGCTGGGTCCACCGCTGTGTCCCGCTGTTTCCACCGCTGTGTCCCACTGTGTCCCCCGCTCTCTCCCCCTGTGTCCACCGCTGTGTCCCGCTGTTTCCCCCGCTGTGTCCCGCTGTGTCCTCGCTGTGTCCCCCGCTGTCTCCCGCTCTGTCTCCAGCTGTGTCTCACGCTTTGTCCCCGCTGTGTCCCACTGTGTTCCGCTGTGTCCCGCTGTGCCCCCACTGTGTCCCGTTGTGTCCACAGCTGTGTACCACGCTGTGTAACGCTGTGTCCCCGCAGTATCGACGCTGTGTCCCGCTGGGTCCCGCTGTGTCCTCGCTGTGTCACGGCTGTGTCCCGCAGTGTCCCCCGCTGTGTCCCCCGCTGTGTCCTCGCTGTGTTCCCCGCTGTGTCCCGCTGTGTCCTCGCTGGGTCCCCCACTGTGTCCCGCTGTGTCCCTCGCTGTGTCCCGCTGTGTCCCGCTCTGTCCCTGCTGTGTCCCGCTGTGTCCTGCTGTGTCCTCGCTGTGTCCCCTGCTGTCTCCCGCTCTGTCCCCCACTACGTCTCACAATTTGTCCTCGCTGTGTCCCACTGTGTCCTGCTGTGCCCCCACTGTGTCCCGTTGTGTCCACAGATGTGTACCACGCTGTGTAACGCTGTATCCCCGCTGTATCGACGCTGTGTCCGGCTGGGTCCCGCTGTGTCCTCGCTGTGTTCCCCACTGTGTCCCGCAGTGTCCCCCGCTGTGTCCCCCGCTGTATCCTCGCTGTGTCCCACGCTGTGTCCCGCTGTGTCCTCGCTGTGTCCTCCCTTGTGTCCCGCTGTGTCCCCCGCTGTGTCCCGCTGTGTCCTCACTGGGTACCCCCGCTGTGTCCCGCTGTGTCCTCGCTGTGTCCCGCTGTGTCATCCCTGGATCCCCCCGCTGAGTCACACTTGTGTCCCAACATGAAAAAACTATGTCACTCACAGGCGTGCCCATGTATAATGCGAAACTCTGCACGTTTCCCCCGGAAAATACATTCCAATAACGGGACCCGGAACACACTAATTTTCGTCCCTTTACCAACAAGAGTCACCAAGTATCACCACCGACGCACCATTGAAATGGAAATGGATTCTAATATTAACTATAATTTATATTAC
>NW_012307383.1:0-2643 GCF_000151885.1 Dipodomys ordii | reverse complement strand
ATAGGAAAAGCACTAGCAGAAGGAGTATGTTAGAAGGAGAAGCAGGAAATGCAGAAGACACAGAAGCAGAAGGAGAAGAAGAAGGAGAAGAATCAGAATCAGAAGAAGCAGAAATAGAAAGAGAAGCCGACGAAGAGAAGCAGAACGAGAAGCAGGAGAAGCAGAAGAAGCACAAGCGGGAGAAGCATAAGAAGAAGAAACAGAAGAAGGAGAAGGAGCAGAAGCAGGAGAAGCAGAAGGAAAAGCAGAAAGAGAAGCAGGAAAAGCAGAAGAAGCAGAAGCAGGAGAAGCAGAAGGAGAAGAAACAGGAGAAGGACAAGAAGCAGAAAGAGAAGCAGTAGAAGCAGAAGAGGCAGGAAAAGCAGAAGCAGGAGGAAGAGAAGAAGAAGAAGAAGAAGAAGAAGAAGAAGAAGAAGAAGAAGCAGCAGCATAAGGAGAAGCATAAGGAGAAGCATAAGGAGAAGTATAAGGAGAAGCAGTAGAAGCAGGAGAAGCAGAAGCAGGAGAAGTTGAAGCAGAAGAAAAAGAATAAGCATTTAGAAGCAGAAGCAGAAGCAGTGAGAGAAGCAGAAGAAGGAGAAGGAGAAGGAGCAGCAGAAGGAGAAGCAGAAGCAGAAAGAGAAGCAGAAACAGAAGGAGAACAAGAAGGAGAAGCAGGAGAATCAGAAGAAGCAGAAAGAGAAGGAGAAGAAGGAGAAGCAGAAGTAGAATCCGAAGAAACAGAAGAAGAAGAAGCAGAAGAAACAGAAGCAAAGAAACAGAAGAAGGAGAAGAGCAGAAGCAGAAGCAGAAGGAGAAGCAGAAGCAGAAAGAGAAGCAGAAAGAGAAGCAGGAGAACCAGAAGAAGCAGGAGAAGCAGAAGCAGAAGAAACAGGAGAAGTCGAAGAAGCAGAAGCAGAATCTGAAGCAGAAGGAGAAACAGAAGAAGCACAATCTGAAGCAGAAGAAGAAGAAACAGAAATAGTAGAATAAGCAGAAGCAGAAGCACCAGGACAAGCAGAAGAACAAGAAGGAGAAGGCGAAAGAGAAGGATTAGGAGTAGGAGAAGCAAAAGGATAAGCAGAAGCAGAAAGAGACGCAGAAGGAGAAGCAGCACGAGAAGTAGGAGAAGCAGAAGCAAGAGAAGCAGAAGAAACAGAAGACGCAGAAGCAGAATGAGAAGCAGAAGGAGAAATTGAAGCAGAAGGAGAAGGAGAAGCAGAAGGAGAAGCTGAAGAAGGAGAAGGAGAAGCAGAAAGAGAAGCACAACGAGAAGCAGGAGAAGCAGAAGCAGGAGAAGCAGAAGCAGAAGAAACATAAGAAGGAGAAGAAGCAGAAGCAGAAGGAGAAGCAGAAACAGAAGGAAAAGCAGAAATAGAAGCAGGAGCAGCAGAAGAAGCAGCAGCAGGCGAAGCAGAAGAAGGAGGAGCCGAAGAAACAGAAGCAGAACCTGAAGCATAAGGAGATACAGGAGAAGCAGAAGAAGCAGAATCTGGAGAAGCAGAAGGAGATGGAGAAGCAGAAAGAGAAGCAAAAGCATAAGGAGAAGCAGAAGAAACAGAAGAAGCAGAGGCAGTAGCAGAAGATGTAGAAGCAGAAGGAAAAGCAGAAGGAAAAGCAGAAGAACGAGAAGGAGAAGGAGAAGGAGAAACAGAATGAGAAGCAGAAAGAGAAGCAGAAGAAGGAGCAGGAGAAGGAAAAGCAGCAGGAGAAGCAGAAAGAGAAGCAGAAGGAGAAGCAGGAGATGCAGAAACAGGAGATGCAGAAGCAGAAGAAACAGGAGAAGGACAAGAAGAAGAAACAGAAAAAGCAGAAGAAGCAGAAGAAGCAGCAGCAGGAGAAGCAGAAGATGAAGAAGAAGAAGGAGAAGGAGAAAGAGAAGGATTAGGAGTAGGAGAAACAGAAGGATAAGCAGAAGCAGAAAGAGAAGGAGAAGGAGAAGCAGAAGAAGCAGAAGCAGGAGAAGCAGAAGCAGAATGAAAAGCAGAAGAAGGAGAAATAGAAACAGAAGAAGAAGCAGAAGGAGAAGCAGAAGCAGAAGTAGAAGCAGAAAATGGAGAAGCAGAAGGAGAAGCATAAGGAGAAACAGAAGGAGAAGCAGGAGAAGCAGAAGCAAAATCAAAAGAAATAGAAGAAGGATAAGAAGCAGAAGCATAAAGAGAAGCAGAAACAGAAGGAGAAGCAGAAATAGAAGCAGAAGAAGCAGAAGCAGAACCTGAAGCAGAAGGAGAAGCAGGAGAAGCAGAAGAAGCAGAATCTGGAGAAGAAGGAGAACCAGAAAGAGAAGCAGAAACAGAAAGAGAAGCAAAAGCAGAAGGAGAAGCAGAAGAAACAGAAGAAGCAGAAGCAGAAGCAGTAGCAGAAGAAGCTGAAGATGCAGAAGCAGATAGAGAAGCAGAAGGAATAGCAGAATAACGACAAGGAGAAACAGAAGGAGAAGAAGAATGTGAAGCAGAAGGAGAAGCAGGAAAAACAGAAGAAGCAGAAACAGACGGAGAAGCAGAAGATTAGAAGCAGAAGCAGAAGAAGAAGCAGAAGGAAAAGCACAAGCAGAAGGAGATGCAGAAGGAGTAGCAGGAGAAGCAGAAGAAGCAGAAGCAGAAGGAGAAGAAGATGGAGAAGTAGCAGATCAGAAGAAGCTGAAGGAGAAGTAGAAAGAGAAGC
>NW_012307382.1:0-2643 GCF_000151885.1 Dipodomys ordii | reverse complement strand
GCTGTGTCCCCGCTGTCCGCCGGTGTGTCACCGCTGTCCCCCGCTGTCCCCCCGCTGTGTCCCGCTGTGTCCTCGCTGTGTCCTGCTGTGTCACCGCTGTTTGTCCGCTGTGTCCCCGCTGTGTCCCCGCTCTGTCCTCTTGTGTCCCGCTTGTCCTCGCTGTGTCCCACATTTTCCCCACTGTGACCCGCTGTGTCCATGCTGTGTCCCGCTCTGTCCCGCTGTGTCCTCACTGTGTCCCCGCTGTGTTCCCCGCTGTGTCCCGCTGTGTCCTGCTGTGTCCGCCTCTGTGTCCCCCGCTCTGTCCCCCACTATTTCCCCGCTGTGACCCGATGTGTCCATGCTATGTCCCCCGCTGTGTCCCGCTGTGTCCTGCTTTGTTCCCCGCTGTGTCCTGCTGTGTCCTCGCTCTGTCCCCGCTGTGTCCCGATCGGTCCCGCTGTGTCCCGCTGTTTCCGCCTCTGTGTCCGCCTCTGTGTCCCCCTCTGTGTCCTGCTGTGTCCGCGCTGTGTCCCCGCTGAGTCCCGCTGTGTCCCTCTGTGTCCCTGGTGTGTCCTCGCTGTGTAACTGCTATGTCTCTCTGTCCCCGCTGTGTCCCACTGTGTCCCACAATGTCCCCCTATGTCTCCTCTGTGTCCTCGCTGTATCCCCTGCTGTGTCCCCGCTGTGTCCCCGCTGTGTCATAACTGTGTCCCGCTGTGTCCCCGTTGTTCCCCGGTTTGTCCCCACTGTCCCCCGCTGTGTCCCTCGCTGTGTACCTCTGTGTCCCAGTGTGTCCCGATTTGTCCCCCGCTGTGTCCCGCTGTTTGGCACTGTGCCCCTGCTGTGTCCCCGCTGTGTCCGGCTCTGTACCCCGCTGTGTCCCACTGTGTCCCCCGCTGTGTCCCTGCTGTGTCCCCGATGTGTCCCATTGTGTACCCCGCGGTGTCCAGGTCTGTCCCGCTGTGTCCCCCGCTGTGTTCCCCACTGTGTCCTGCTGTGTCCGGCTGTGTCCCGCTGTGTACTCGCTGTGTCCCCGCTGTGTCCCGCTGTGTCCCTGTTGTTCCCCGGTTTGTCCACACTGTCCCCCACTGTGTCCCTCGCTGTGTACCTCTGTATCCCGCTCTGTCCTCGCTTTGTCCCCGCGATGTCCCGCTGTGCCCCCGCTGTGTCCCTGCTGTGTTCCACTCTCTCCCGCTGTGTGCAGCACTGTGTCCCCTGCTGTGTCCCCCGCTGTGTCCCGCTGTATCCCGGTGTGTCCCCTTTTGTCCCCCGCTGTGTCCCGCTCTTTCCCACTGTGCCCCTGCTGTGTTCCCGCTGTGTCCCGCTGTGTACCCCGCTGTGTCCCACTGTGTCCCGCTGTGTGCCCCCTTTGTTCCCCTCTGTGTCCTTCTGTGTACCCTGCTGTGTCCCCGCTGTGTAACGCTGTGTCCCCTTTGTATCCCGCTGTGTCCCTCGCTGTGTCCCTGCTGTGTCCCTTTGTGTCCCGCTGTGTACCGCTGTGTACCCCACAGTGTCCCGCTCTGTACCCCGCTGTGTCCCCCGCTGTGTCCCGCTGTTTCCCCTGCTCTGTTCCCTGCTGTGTCCCACTGTGTCCTGTTGTGTCCTTGCTGTTTCCCCGCTGTGTCCTGCTGTGTCCCTCTGTGTCCCCGCTGTCCCCCGCTGTGTCCCTTGCTGTGTCCCCCGCTGTGTCCCGCTGTGTCCCCGCTATGTCCCCGCTGGGTCCCGCTGGGTCCCGCTGTGTCCCCGCTGTGTCCCCGCTGTGTCCCCGCTGTGTCGCGCTGTGTCCCTGGTGTGTCCTCACTGTGTAACCGCTAAGTCCCTCTGTGTCCCCGCAGTGTCCCACTGTGTCCCCCACTGTTTTCCATCTGTGTCCCCGCTGTGTCCTCCTGTGTCCCGCTGTGTCCTCGCTGTGTCCTTCTGTATCCTGCTGTGTCCCGTGCTGTGTCCCCACTATTTCCACGCTGTGACTTGCTGTGTCCATGCTGTGTCCCCCGCTTTGTCCTGCTGTTGTGTTCCCCGCTGTGTTCCCCGCTGTGTCCCACTGTGTCCTCACTGTGTCCCCGCTCTGTCCCGCTGTGTCGTGCTGTGTCCCGCTGTGTCCTGCTGTGTCCCTCTGTGTCCCCGCTGTCCCCCGCTGTGTCCCCTGCTGTGTCCCACTCTGTCCCCGCTCTGCTGTGTCCCCGCTGGGTCCCGCTGGGTCCCGCTGTGTCCCCGCTGTGTCCCCGCTGTGTCCCGCTGTGTCCTTGGTGTGTCCTCACTATGTAACCACTAAGTCCCTCTGTGTCCCCGCAGTGTCCCACTGTGTCCCCTGCTGTTTCCCCGCTGTGTCCCCACTGTGTCCTCCTGTGTCCCGCTCTGTCCTCACTTTGTCCCCAAAATGTCCCGCTGTGTCCCGCTGTGTTCTGCTGTGTCCACCTCTGTGTCCCCCGCTGTGTCCCGCTGTGTCACCCACTGTGTCCCGCAGTGTCCCGCTGTGTCTCCACTGTGTCCCAATGTGTACCGCTGTGTCTGCCTCTGTGTATCCCGCTGTGTCCTGCTGTGTCCTCCCTGTGTCCCCGCTGATTCCCGCTGTTACCCCCGCTGTGTCATTCGCTGAGTACTTTGATGTATCCCCAGCTGAATCTCGATGTGTCTCCAGCTGTTAACCGCTGAGTACCAATA
>NW_012307381.1:0-2644 GCF_000151885.1 Dipodomys ordii | reverse complement strand
CAGAGGAGAAGCAGACGCAGAAGGAGAAGCAGAAGTAGGAGAAGGAGAAGGTAAGAGCAGCAGAAGCAATAGGAGAAGCAGAAGGAGAAGCAGAAGCAGAATGAGAAGCAGAAAGAGAAGCAGTAGAAGCAGAAGAAGCAGGAAAAGCAGAAGCAAAAGAAAGAGAAGAAGAAGAAGAAGAAGAAGAAGAAGAAGAAGAAGAAGAAGAAGAAGAAGAAGAAGAAGAAGAAGAAGAAGAAGAAGAAGAAGAAGAAGAAGAAGGAGAAGAAGGAGAAGGAGAAGAAGGAGAAGAAGAAGAAGAAGAAGAAGAAGAAGAAGAAGAAGAAGAAGAAGAAGAAGAAGAAGAAGAAGAAGAAGAAGAAGAAGAAGAAGAAGAAGAAGAAGAAGAAGGAGAAGAAGAAGAAGAAGAAAAAGAAGAAGAAGAAGAAGAAGAAGAAGAAGAAGAAGAAGAAGAAGCAAAAGGAGAAGGAGAAGCAGGAGAAGCAGAAGCAGAAGAGGAAGGAGCAGAAGGAGAAGCAGAAGGAGAAGCAGAAAGAGAAGCAGGAGAAGCAGAAGAAGCAGAAGCAGGAGAAGCAGAAGAAGTAGAAGTAGAAGCAGAAAGAGAAGGAGAAGAAGGAGAAGCAGAATTCGAATCAGAAGAAGAAGAAGAAGAAGAAGAAGAAGAAGAAGAAACAGAAGCAAAAGAAACAGAAGAAGGATAAGAGCAGAAGCAGAAGCAGAAGGAGAAGCAGAAGAAGAAGGAGAAGCAGAAAGAGAAGCAACAGAAGCAGAAGACGCAGGAGAAGCAGAAGCAGAAGAAACAGAAGAAGCCGAAGAAGTAGAAACAGAGTCTGAAGCAGAAGGAGAAACAGAAGAAGCACAATCTGAAGCAGAAGCAGAAGAAACAGAAATAGTAGAATAAACAGAAGCAGAAGCAGCAGGAGAAGCAGAAGAAGAAGAAGGAGAAGGCAAAAGAGAAGGATTACTAGTAGGAGAAGCAGAAGGATAAGCAGAAGCAGAAAGAGAAGCAGAAGGAGAAGCAGAAGAAGCAGAAGCAGGAGAAGCAGAAAAAACAGAAGAGGCAGAAGCAGAATGAGAAGCAGAAGGAGAAATTGAAGCAGAAGGAGAAGCAGAAGAAGAAGGAGAAGGAAAGGGAGAAGCAGAAAGAGAAGCAGAAAGAAAAGCAGGACAAGCAGCAGCAGGAGAAGCAGAAGCAGAAGAAACAGAAGAAGGAGAAGAAGCAGAAGGAAAAGCAGAAACAGAAGGAAAAGCAGAAGGAGAAGCAGGAGAAGCAGAAGCAGCAGCAGCAGGAGAAGCAGAAGCAGAAGAAGCCGAAGAAGCAGAAGCAGAACCTGAAGCAGAAGGAGTAGCAGGAGAAGGAGAAGAAGCAGAATCTGGAGAAGCAGAAGGAGAAGCAGAAGCAGAAAGAGAAGCAAAAGCAGAAGGAGAAACAGAAGGAGAAGTAGAAGAAACAGAGGAGCAAAAGAAGGAGAAGGAGAAGCAGAGGCAGAAGAAGAATCATAAGCACAAGCACAAGCAGAAGGAGATGCAGAAGGAGAAGCAGAAGAAGCAGAAGCTGAAGGAGAAGCAGAAGTAGGAGAAGGAGAAGGAGGAGAAGTAGAAGCAGAAGGACAAGCAGAAGCGGAATGAGAAGCAGAAAGAGAAGCAGGAGAAGCACAAGATGCAGAAGCAGGAGAAGTCAAAAGAGAAGATGCAGAAGAAGCAGATACAGAAGCAGAAGTAGAAGCAGAAGCAGAAGGAGAAGCAGCAGAAGAAGTAGAACCAGAAATTCAGGCAGGAGAAACAGAAGAAGCAGAAGCAGAAAGAGAAGCAAAAAGAGAAGCAGAAGAAGTAGTAGAAGAACCAGCAGAAGGAGAAGCAGCAGAAGAAGCAGAATAACAAGAGGGGAAGCAGAAGCAGAAAGAGAAGTAGAAGCAGAAGAAGCAGAAGAAGAAGAAGAAGCAGTAGAAGCATAAGAAGCAGAAGCAGGAAAAGCAGAACCAGAAGAAAAAGAAGAAGCATAAGAAGCAGAAGCAGAGGGAGAAGCAGAAGAAGGAGAAGGAGCAGCAGAAGAAGAAGCAGAAGGAGAATCAGAAGGAGAAGCAGAAGAAGGAGAAGCAGAAGCAGAAGAAGAAGCAGAAGAAGAAGCAGAAGCAGAAGAAGATGCAGAAGTAGAAGTAGGAGAAGCAGAAGAAGCAGAAGCAGAAGGAGAAGTAGAAGTAGGAGAAGGAGAAGGAGAAGGAAGGGCAGCAGAATCAATAGGAGAAGCAGAAGGAGAAGCAGAAGCAGCAGAAAGAGAAGGAGAAGAAGCAGAAGCAGAAGAAGAAGCAGAAACAGAAGGAAAAGCAGAAAGAGAAGCAGGAGAAGCAGAAGAAGCAGCAGCAGGAGAAGCAGAAGCAGAAGAAGCCGAAGAAGCTGAAACAGAACCTGAAGCAGAAGGAGAAGCAGGAGAAGCAAAAGAAGCAGTATCTGGAGAAATAGAAGGAGAAGCAGAAGCAGAAAGAGAAGCAAAAGCAGAAGGAGAAGCAAAAAACAGAAGAAGCAGAGGCAGTAGCAGAAGAAGCAGAAGATGCAGAAGAAGAAGGAGAAGCAGAAGGAAAAGCAGAAGAACGAGAAGGAGAAGGAGAAACAGAAGGAGAAGCAGAAAGAGAAGCAGAAGAAGGAG
>NW_012307380.1:0-2644 GCF_000151885.1 Dipodomys ordii | reverse complement strand
GGACACAGCGAGGACACAGCGGGACACAGCGGGGACACAAAGGTGGCTCATTTGGGGGGCCACAGCGGGGGACAAAGCGGGACACCACGGAACACAGCGGGACACAGCAGGGGACACAGCGAGGACACAGTGGGGGACACAGTGGGGAAACAGCTGGACACAGCGGGGAACACAGGGAGGACACAGCGGGACACAGCGGGGGACACAGGGAGGACACAGCGGGACACAGCGGGGGACACAGCGAGGACACAGTGGGACACAGCGGCGACACAGAGGGGACTCAGCGGGGGACACATTGTGGGACAAAGTGGGACACCATGGGACACAGTGTTACACAGCGGGACACAGCGGCGACACTGCGGGACACAGCAGGACAAAGTGGGGGACACAGCGGGCCACAGCGGGCCACAGCGGGGCACACAGCGGGGGACAGAGGAGACAGACAGTGGCCACAGCGAGACACAGCGGTGACACAGCTGGACACAGTGGGGTACACAGCGGGACACAGCGGGCACACAGCGGGGACACAGCGGGACACAGCGGGACACAGCAGGGACACAATGGGACACAGTGGGACAAAGCGGGAGACACAGCGGGACACAGCAGGCACACAGCAGGGACACAGAGGGACACAGCGGGGACAGAGCGGGACACAGCCGGACACAGCGCGACACAGCGGGGGACACAGCGGGACACAGTGGTGGACCCAGTATGGACACAGCGGGACACAGCAGGGGACACAGCGAGGACACAGCGGGGGACACAGCGGGGGACACAGCGGGACCCAGCGGGGAACAGATCGAGGACACAGCGGGACACAGCGGGACACAGAGTCGATACAGCGGGGACACAGCGTTACAAGGCGTGGTACATAGCTGTGGACACAACGGGACACAGTGGGGGCACAGCCGGACTCAGCGGGACACAGTGGGACACAGCAGGGACAAAGCGTGAGACACAGCGGGGGACAGAGACGGAGACAGCAGGGGACACAGCGAGGAAACAGCGGGACACAGCGGTGACACAGCGGGGACTCAGCGTGGGACACAGAGGGGGACACAGCAAGGACAGAGCGGGACAAAGTGGGGGACACAGCAGGACATAGCGGGGGACACAGCGGGGGACACAGCGGGACATAGCAGGGACACCACGGGACACAGTGGGACACAGTGGGACACAGCGGGACACTGCGGGGACACAGCAGGACAAAGCAGGGGACACAGCGGGACACAGCGGGACAAAGCGGGGGACACAGCGGGACACAGCGGAGACAGAGAAGGGCCACAGCGGGACACAGCGGTGACACAGCTGGACACAGCGGGGTACACAGCGGGACACAGCGGGCACACAGAGGGGACACAGCGGGACACAGCGGGACACAGCGGGGACAGAGCGGGACACAGTCGGACACAGCGGGACACAGCGGGGGACACAGCGGGACCCAGCGGGGGACCCAGCGAGGACATAGCGGGGGACACAGCGGGGGACACAGCGGGACACAGCGGGGAACACAGCGAGGACACAGCGGGACACAGTGGGACACAGCGTCGATAAAGAGGGGACTCAGCGGAGGACACAGCGGGGGACAAAGTGGGACACCACGGGACACAGTGTGACACTGCGGGGACACAGCAGGATAAAGCGGGGGACACAGCGGGACACAGCGGGACACAGTGGGGGACACAGCGGGGGACAGCGTAGACAGAGAAGGGCCACAGCAGGACAGAGCGGGACACAGTTGGACACAGCGGGGTACACAGCGGGACACAGCGGGCACACCGGGGACACAGCAGGACACAGCGGGACACAGTGGGGACACAGTGGGACACAGCGGGACAATGCGGGGGACACAGCGGAACACAGCAGGGGACACAGAGAGGACACATTGGGACACAGCGGGGGACACAGTGAGGACACAGCGGGACACAGCCGGGGAAAAAGTGGGACACAGCGGGGACACAGCAGTGGACACAGCGGGACACAGCGGGGGAAACAGCCGGACACAGCACGGGACACAGTGGGGGACACAGCGGACACAGTGGGACACAGCGCGGGACACATGGGGGACACAGCGGGACACAGCGGCGACACAGCGGGACTCAGCGGGGGACACAGCAGTATACAGCAGGACACAGTGGGGACACAGCAGGGACACAGCGGAAACACAGCTGGACAGAGCGGGGACACAGCTGGGGACACAACGGGACACATCGCGGGACACAGCGAGGACCCAGCGGAACACAGCGTGGGACACAGCGAGGACACAGCGGGACACAGAGGGGACACAGCAGTAGACACAGCGGGAACCAGTGGGGGACACAGCGGGACACAGCGGGGACTCACCAGGGGACACAGCGGGGGACAAACTGGGACACCACGGGACACAGTGGGACACAGCGGGACACAGCGGGGACACTGCAGGGACATAGCGGGACACAGCGGGGTACACAGTGGGACACAGCAGTGGACACATCGGGGACACAGCGGGACACAGCGGGGGACACAGCTGGACACAGCAGGGTACACAGCGGGACACAGCGGGAGACACAGAAGGGTACACGGCGGGACACAGCGAGAAACACAGCGAGGTCACAGCGGGGGCCAAAGCAGGACAACACGGGACACAGTGTGACACAGTAGGTGA
>NW_012307379.1:0-2644 GCF_000151885.1 Dipodomys ordii | reverse complement strand
CCGCTGTGTCCCCCGCTGTGTCCCGCTGTGTCCCCCACTTTGTCCTGCTGTGTCGACGCAGTGTTCCCTCTGTGTCCTGCTGTGTCACACTGTGTCCCATGGTGTCCCGCTTTTTTCCCCGCTGTTTCCCCCTCTGAGTCCCCTTTGTGTCCCCACTGTGTCCCGCTGTGTCCCGCTGTGTCCTAGCTGTGTCCCCCGCTGTGTCCCGCTGTGTCCCCGCTGGGTCACAAGCTTGTCCTACTGTGTCCCGCTGTGTCCCGCTATGTTCCCACAATGTCCCCGCTGTGTCCCGCTGTGTCCCACTGTGTCCTCGCTGTGTCCCCCGCTGTGCCCCGTTGTGTCCCCAGCTGTGTACCCCGCTCTGTCCCGCTGTGTCCCCGTTGTAATGACGCTGTGTCCCGCTGGGTCCCACTGTGTCCTCACTGTGTCCCGCTGTGTACCCCTCTGTGTCCCCCGCTGTGTCCCGCTGTGTCCCGATGCATACTGCTGTGTCCCCCGCTGAGTCCCGCTGTGTCCCCGCTGTGTCCAAATGTGTACCCGCTGTGTCCCTCGCTGTGTCCCGCTGTGTCCCCCCTGTGTCCCCCGCTGTGTCCTGCTGTGTCCTCAATGTGTCCTCCGCTGTGTCCCGTTGTGTCCCCAGCTGTGTACCCCGCTGTGTCCCACTGTGTCCTCGCTGTATCGACGCTGTGTCCCGCTGTGTCCCGCTGTGCCCTTGCTGTGTTCCCCGCTGTGTCCCGCTGTGTCCCCCGCTGTTTCCCCGCTGTGTCCCTCTATGTACCCCGCCGTGTATAGCTTTGTCTCTGATGTGTCTCGCTGTGTCTCACGCTGTGTCCCCCGCTGTGTCCCGCTGTGTCCTCTCTTTGTCTCCACTGTCCCCCGCTGTGTCCCCCTCTGTGTCCCGCTATGTCCTGCTGTGTCCCCCGCTTTGTCCTGCTGTGTCGACGCAGTGTTCCCTCTGTGTCCTGCTGTGTCACACTGTGTCCCATGGTGTCCCGCTTTTTTCCCCGCTGTTTCCCCCTCTGAGTCCCCTTTGTGTCCCCACTGTGTCCCGCTGTGTCCCGCTGTGTCCTAGCTGTGTCCCCCGCTGTGTCCCGCTGTGTCCCCGCTGGGTCACAAGCTTGTCCTACTGTGTCCCGCTGTGTCCCGCTATGTTCCCGCAATGTCCCCGCTGTGTCCCGCTGTGTCCCACTGTGTCCTCGCTGTGTCCCCCGCTGTGCCCCGTTGTGTCCCCAGCTGTGTACCCCACTCTGTCCCGCTGTGTCCCCGTTGTAATGACGCTGTGTCCCGCTGTGTACCCCTCTGTGTCCCCCGCTGTGTCCCGCTGTGTCTCGATGTGTACTGATGTGTCCCCCGCTGTGTCCCACTGTGTCCCCGCTGTGTCCAAATGTGTACTCGCTGTGTCCCCCGCTGTGTCCCACTGTGTCCCCCCTGTGTCCCCCGCTGTGTCCTGCTGTGTCCTCAATGTGTCCCCCGCTGTGTCCCGTTGTGTCCCCAGCTGTGTACCCCGCTGTGTCCCACTGTGTCCTTGCTGTATCGATGCTGTGTCCCGCTGTGTCCCGCTGTTTCCTCGCTATGTTCCCCGCTGTGTCCCGCTGTGTCCCCCGCTGTTTCCCCGCTGTGTCCCTCTATGTACCCCGCTGTGTATAGCTTTGTCTTTGATGTGTCTCGCTGTGTCTCACGCTCTGACCCCCGCTGTGTCCTGCCATGTCCCCCACTCTGTCCCGCTATGTCCCGCTGTGTCCCCGCAGGGTCACCGCTGTTTCACGCTGTGTCCCGCTGTGTCAGTGGTGTCCTGCTTTGTCCCACGCTGTGTACCCAGCTGAGTCCCCGCTGTGTCCCCGCTGTGTCCCTCTGTGTCCTCGCTGTGTCCCCCGCTGTCTCCCGCTCTGTCCCCCGCTGTGTCTCACGCTTTATCCCATCTGTGTCCCACTCTGTCCTGCTGTGTCCTGCTGTGTCCACCACTGTGTCCGTTTGTGTCCCCAGCTGTGTAACCCGCTGTGTAACGCTGTGAATCCCGCTGTATCAAGGCTGGGTCCCGCTGGGTCCCGCTGTGTCCTTGCTCTGTTATTCGTGGTGTCCCCCTCTGTCCCCCACTGTGTCCCCTGCTCTGTCCTATTGTGTCCCCCGCTGTGTCCCGTTTTGTCCCGCTGTGTCTCCCGCTGTGTCCCGCTGTGTCCCCCGCTTTGTCCCGCTGTGTCGACGCAGTGTTGCCTCTGTGTCCTGCTGTCACACTGTGTCCAATGGTGTCCCGCTTTTTCCCCCGCTGTTTCCCCCGCTGAGTCCCCTTTGTGTCCCCATTGTGTCCCGCTGTGTCCCGCTGTGTCCTAGCTGTGTCCCCCGCTGTGTCCCGCTGTATCCCCGCTGTGTCCCAAGCTGTGTCCCGCTGTGTCCCGCTGTGTACCCCGCTGTGTCCCGCTATGTTCCCGCAGTGTCCCCGCTGTGTCCTGCTGTGTCCCACTGTGTCCTCGTTGTGTCCCCCGCTGTGTCCCGTTGTGTCCCCAGCTGTGTACCCCGCTGTGTACCGTTGTGTCCCCGCTGTTTCGATGCTGTGTCTTGCTGTGTCCCACTGTGTCCTCGCTGTGTCCCCCACTGTGTTCTGCTGTGTCACCCGCTGTGTCCCCGCTTTAACCCCCGCTGTGTCCCG
>NW_012307378.1:0-2644 GCF_000151885.1 Dipodomys ordii | reverse complement strand
TCACCCGCTGTGTCCCCAGCTGTGTCCCGCTGTGTCCCGCTGTGTCCCCCACTGTGTCCCCTTGTGTCAACAGCTGTGTACCCCGCGGTTTCCCCGCTGTATCGACGCTGTGTCCCGCTGGGTCCTGCTGTGTCTCTCTCTGTGTTCCCCACTGTGTCCCGCTGTGTCCCCCTCTGTGTCACTCGCTGTGTCCCCCGCTGTGTCCCGCTGTGTCCCGCTGTGTCCCCCGCTGTGTCCTTGCTGTGTCCCCGCTGGGTCCCGCTGGGTCCCGCAGTGTCCCCCGCTGAGTCCCGTTGTGTCACCGCTGTGTCCCGCTGTGTCCCCGCTCTATCGACGCTGTGTCCCGCTGGGTCCCGCTGTGTCCTCTCTTTGTTCTCCGCTGTGTCCCGCTGTGTCCCCCGCTGTGTCTCTCGGTGTGTCCAGCTGTGTCCCCGGCTGTATCCGGCTGTGTCCCGCTGTGTCCCCCGCTGTGTCCTTGCTGTGTCCCCGCTGTGTCCCGCTGTGTCCCGCAATGTCCCCAGCTGTGTCCCGCTGTGTCACCGCTGTGTCCCGCTTGTCCTCGCTGTGTCCCCCGCTGTGACCCTCTTTGTCCCTGCTGTGTACTCCGCTGTGTCCCTCTGTGTCCCCCGCTGTGTCCCGCTGAGTCCCCTGCTGTGTCCCGCTGTGTCACGCTGTGTCACGCTCTGTCCCCTCAGTGTCCAGCTGTGTCTTCCCTGTGTCCCCCGCTGTGTCCGGCTGAGTCCCCTCCTGTGTCCCGCTGTGTCCCGCTGTGTCACGCTCTGTCCCCTCTGTGTCCCTCTGTGTCCAGCTCTGTCCCTGTTGTGAGTCCGCTGTGCCCCGCTGTGTACCCTGCTGTGTCCAGCTGTGTCCCCTCTGTGTCCCGCTGTGTCCCTTCTCTTTCCCCCGCTGTCCACCACTGTGTCCCCCGGCTGTGTCCCGCATTGTCCCCGCTGTGTCCCGCTGTGTCCTACTGTGTCCCGTGGTGTCCCGCTATTTCCCCTCTATGTCCCCTGCTGAGTCCCCTCTGTGTCCCCGCTGTGTCCAGCTGTGTCCTCGCTGTGTCCTCCGCTGTCTCTCGCTTTGTCCCCCGCTGTGTCCCGCTGTGTCCCACTGTGTCCCTGCTGTGTCCCCCGTTGTGTCCCGCTGTGTCCCGCTGTGTCCTGCTGGGTCCCGCTGGGTCCCTGCTGTGTCCATGCTGTGTCCAGCTGTGTCCCCCGCTGTGTCCCGTTGTGTCCCGCTGTGTCCCCCACTGTGTCCCGCTGTGTCCCCGCAGGTTCACCGCTGTTTCACGCTGTGTCCTGCTGTGTTCCGTGGTGTCCCACTTTGTCCCCCGCTGTGTCCCTCTGTGTCCACTGCTGGGTCCCCGCTGGGTCCCGCTGTGTCTCGCTGTGTCCCGCTGTGTCCTCGCTTTGTCCCATGCTGTGTTAAGCTGTGTCCTCCCTGTGTCCCCCGCTGTGTCCCGCTGTATCCCCCGCTGTGCCCCGCAGTGTCCCGCTGGGTCCCGCTGGGTCCCGTTGGGTCCCCCACTGTGTCCCGCTGTGTCCCCCGCTGTGCCCCGCAGTGTCCCGCTGTGTCCCGCTCTGTCCCCCACTGTGTCCCCCGCTGAGTCCTCTATGTGTCGACGCTGTGTCCCGCTGTGTCCTCGCTGTGTCCCCTGCTGTCTCCCGCTTTGTCCCACGCTGTGTCCCGCTGTGTCCCGCTGTGTCCTCGCTGTGTCCCCCGCTGTGTCCTGCTGTGTTCCCACTGTGTCCCAAGCTGTGTCCCGCTGTGTCACGCTGTGTGCCCCGCTGTGTCCCACTATGTTCCCGCAGTGTCCCCGCTGTGTCCTCGCTGTGTTCCCCGCTGTGTCCCGCTGTGTCCCCCGCTGTGTCTCGCTGTGTCTACTGCTGTGTCCCCACTGTGTCCCGCTGTGTCTCGCTGTGTCCCGCTGTGTCCTCGCTGTTTCCCACGCTGTATTCTGCTGTGTCCTCGCTGTGTCCCCCGCTGTGTCCCTCTGTGTCGCACTGTGTCCTCGCTATGTCCCCCTCTGTGTCCCACTGTGTCCCCCGCCGTGTCCGGCTGTGTCCGGCTGTGTCCCGCTGTGTCCCGCTGTGTCCCGCTTTGTCCCCCACTGTGTCCCGCTGTGTCCCCGCAGTGACCCTGCTGTGTCCCGCTGTGTCCCACTGTGTCCCGTGGTGTCCCGCTTTTTCCCCCGCTGTGTCCCCGGCTGAGTCTCGCTGTGTCCCCACTGTGTCCTCTCTGTGTCCCCCGCTGTGTCCTGCTCTGTTCCCCACTGTGTCTTCCGTTTTGTCCCCGCTGTGCCCCGCTGTGTCCCGCTGTGTCCCGCTGTGTCCCCCGCTGTGTCCCGTTGTGTCATCAGCTGTGTACCCCGCTGTGTCCCGCTGTGCTCCCGCTGTATCGACACTTTGTCCCGCTTGGTCCTGCTGTGTCCTCTCTGTGTTCCCCACTGTGTCCCGCTGTGTCCCCCGCTGAGTCCCCCTGTGTCACCGATGAGTCCCTCTGTGTCCCCGCTCTATCGACGCTGTGTCCCGCTGGGTCCCGCTGTGTCCTCTCTTTGTTCTCCGCTGTGTCCCGCTGTGTCCCCCGCTGTGTCTCTCGCTGTGTCCCTCTGTGTCCCCGCCTGTGTCCGGCTGTGTCTTGCTGT
>NW_012307377.1:0-2644 GCF_000151885.1 Dipodomys ordii | reverse complement strand
TCATTCTGCTTCTCTTTCTGCTTTTCCTTCTGTTTCTGCTTCTCCTTCTGCTTCTGCTTCTTCTCCTTCTTCTGTTTCTTCTGTTTCTGCTTCTCCTGCTTCTGCTTCTCCTGCTTCTCGTTCTGCTTCTCTTTCTGCTTCTACTTCTCCTTCTTCTGCTTCTCCTTCTGCTTCTGCTTCTCCTTCTGCTTCAATTTCTCCTTCTGCTTCTCATTCTGCTTCTGCGTCTTCTGTTTCTTCTGCTTCTCTTGCTTCTGCTTCTCCTGCTTCTCCTACTTCTCGTGCTGCTTTTCCTTCTGCGTCTCTTTCTGGTTCAGCTTATCCTTTTGCTTCTCCTACTCCTAATCCTTCTCTTTCGCCTTCTTCTTCTTGTTCTTCTGCTTGTCCTGGTGCTTCTGCTTCTGCTTATTCTACTATTTCTGTTTCTTCTGCTTCTGCTTCAGATTGTGCTTCTTCTGTTTCTCCTTCTGCTTCAGATTCTGCTTCTGCTTCTTCGGCTTCTCCTGTTTCTTCTGCTTCTGCTTCTCCTGCTTCTTCTGCTTCTCCTGCTTCTCTTTCTGCTTCTCCTTCTGCTTCTGCTTCTCCTTCTTCTTCTGCTTCTGCTCTTCTCCTTCTTCTGTTTCTTTTGCTTCTGTTTCTTCTTCTTCTTCTTCTGTTTTTTTCTGATTCTACTTCTGCTTCTCCTTCTTCTCCTTCTCTTTCTGCTTCTTCTGATTCTCCTGCTTCTCCTTCTTGTTCTCCTTCTGTTTCTGCTTCTCTTTCTGCTTCTGCTTCTCCTTCTGCTGCTCCTTCTCCTTCTGCCTTCTTCTGCTTCTCCCACTGCTTCTGCTTCTGCTTCTTTTGCTTATTCTTTTTCTTCTGCTTCTGCTTCTCCTGCTTCTGCTTCTACTGCTTCTCCTTATACTTCTCCTTATGCTTCTCCATATGCTTGTCCTTATGCTTCTTCTTCTTCTTCGTCTTCTTCTCTTTCTTCTGCTTCTGCTTTTCCTGCTTCTTCTGCTTCTACTGCTTCTCTTTCTGCTTCTCATTCTGCTTCTGCTTCTCTTTCTGCTTCTCCTATTGCTTCTGCTCTTCTCCTTCTGTTTCTTCTGTTTCTGCTTCTCCTGCTTCTTCTTCTTCTGCTTTCCTACTTCTTCTTCTGCTGCTCCGTCTCATTCTCCTTCTCCTTCAATTTCTCCTTCTTGTGCTTCTCATTCTGCTTCTGCTTCTTCTTCTCCTGCTTCTGCTTCTTCTGTTTCTCCTTCTGCTTCTCCTTCTGCTTCTCTTTCTGCTTCTTATTCTGCTTCTGCTCCTCCTACTCCTAATCCTTCTCTTTCTCTTTCTTCTTCTGCTTCTCGTTCTGCTTCTGCTTCTTCTGCTTTTTCGGTTTCTTCTGCTTCTGCTTTTCCAGCTTCTGCTGCTTCTGCTTGTCCTTCCGCTTCAAGTTCACCTTCTGATTCTTCGGCTTCTTCTGTTTCTTCTGCTTCTGCTTCACCTGCTACTGCTTCTTCTGCTTCTTCTGCTTCTCTTTCTGCTTCTCCTTCTGCTTCTGCTTCTCCTTCTGCTCCTTCTCCTTCTTCTGTTTCTTCTTCTTCTTCTTCTGCTTCTCCCGCTTCTGCTTCTTCTGCTTCTCCTGCTTGTCCTTCTCCTTCTGCTTCTCCTTCTCCTTCATCTGCTTCTCTTTCTGCTTCTGCTTCTTCTGATTATCAAACTTCTCCTTCTTCTTCTTCTATTTCTGCTTCTCTTTCTGCTTCTGCATCTCCTTCAGCATCACCTTCTGCTGCTCCTTCTCATTCTTCTGTTTCTCCCTCTGCTTCTGCTTCTTATGCTTCTTCTTTTTCTTCTGGTTCTTCTGGTTCTGCTTCTCCTGCTTCTGCTTCTTCTGCTTCTACTGCTTCTTTTTCTGCTTCTACTTCTCTTTCTGCTTCTGCTTCTCCTGATTGTTTTTCTGCTTCTTCTGCTGCTTTTTCTACTTCTCCTTCTGCTTCTCTTTTTGCTTCTCCTTCTGCTTCTCCTTCTGCTTCTGTTTCTGCTTCTTCTCTTTCAGCTTCTCCTGCTTCTGCTTCTTGTCCTCCTCCTGCTTCTCTTTCTGCTTCTCATTCTGCTTCTGCTTCTCCTTCTGCTTCTGCTTCTTCTGATTCTGCTTCTTCTCCTTCTTCTTCTCCTTCTGTTTCTGCTTCTTCTGCTTCTCCTGCTTCTCCTTCTGCATCTCCTTCTGCTTGTGCTTGTCCTTATGCTTCTTCTGCCTCTACTTCTCCTTCTCCTTCTTTTGCTTCACCTTTTGCTTCTGCTTCTTCTGCTTTTCTTGCTTCTCCTTCATCTTCTGCTTCTTCTGCTTCTCCTTCTGCATCTTCTTCTGCTTCTCCTTCTCCTTCTTCTGCTTCTCCTTCTGATTCTCCTTCTGCATCTTCTTCTGTTTTACCTGCTTCTCAAACTGCTTCTCCATCTGCTTCTCCTACTGTTTCTCCTACTCCTTCTTGTTCTTCTGCTTTTCATACTGCTTCTGCTACAACTGCTACTGCATCTACTTCTTCTGATACTTCTGCATCACCATCTGCTTTTGATTCTCTATCTGCTACTGCTTCTCCTTCTGCTTCTCATTCTGCTTCCACAAATACTGATTCTTCTGCATCTCCTGCTTCCCCCTTCTGCTTCAGGTTCTGCT
>NW_012307376.1:0-2644 GCF_000151885.1 Dipodomys ordii | reverse complement strand
TTAGCAGAAGCAGAAGAAGCAGAAGGAAAAGCACAAGCAGAAGGAGATGCAGAAGGAGTAGCAGGAGAAGCAGAAGCAGAAGGAGAAGAAGAAGGAGAAGAAGCAGAATCAGAAGAAGCAGAAGCAGAAGTAGAAAAAGAAGCCGACGAAGAGAAGCAGAACGAGAAGCAGGAGAAGCAGAAGAAGCAGAGCGGGAGAAGCAGAAGAAGAAGAAACAGAAGAAATAGAAGGAGCAGAAGCAGAAGGAGGAGCAGAAGGAGAAGCAGAAAGAGAAGCAGGAAAAGCAGAAGAAGCAGAAGCAGGGGAAGCAGAAGCAGAAGAAACAGGAGAAGGACAAGAAGCAGAAGCAGAAGGAGAAGCAGAAACAGAAGGAGAAGCAGAAAGAGAAGGAGGGGAAGCAGAAGAAGCAGAAGCAGGAGAACCAGAAGCATAAGAATCCGAAGAAGCAGAAGCAGAACCTGAAGCAGAAGGAGAAGCAGGAGAAGCAGAAGAAGCAGAATCTGGAGAAGCAGAATGAGAAGCTGAAGGAGAAGCAGAAGCAGAAAGAGAATCAAAAGGAGAAGGAGAAGCGGAAGAAACAGAAGAAGCAGAAGCAGTAGCAGTTGCAGCAGAAGCAGAAGGAGAAGCAAAAGTAAAAGCAGAAGAACGAGAAAGAGAAACAGAAGGAGAACCAGAAGGAGAAGCAGAAGAAGCAGAAGGAGAAGCAGAAGGAGAAACAGAAGCAGAAGAAGCAGCAGAAGGAGAAGCAGAAGCGGAAGAAGATGCGGAGGGAGAAGCGGAAGAAGCGAAGCGAAGTAGAAGGAGAAGTAGGAGAAGGAGAAGGAAGAGCCGCAGAAGCAATAGGAGAAGCAGAAGAAGAAGCAGAAGCAGAAAGAGAAGCAGTATAAGAAGAAGAAGCAGGAAAAGCAGAAGCAAGAGACGCAGAAGCAATAGGAGAAGCAGAAGCAGAAGCAGAATGAGAAGCAAAAAAAGAGAAGCAGTAGAAGAAGAAGAAGCAGGAAAAGCAGAAGCAGCAGAAAGAGAAGAAGAAGAAGAAGAAGAAGAAGAAGAAGAAGAAGAAGAAGAGGAGGAAGAAGAAGAAGAAGAAGAAGAAGAAGAAGAAGAAGAAGAAGAAGAAGAAGAAGAAGAAGAAGAAGAAGAAGAAGAAGAAGAAGAAGAAGAAGAAGAAGAAGAAGAAGAAGAAGGAGAAGGAGAAGGAGAAGGAGAAGCAGTAGAAGCAGAAGAAGCAGAAGCAGGAGAAGCAGAAGCAGGAAAAGCAGAAGCAGAAGAATAAGCATAAGAAGCAGAATCAGAGGGAGCAGCAGAAGAAGGAGAAGCAGAAGCAGAAGAAGCAGCAGAAGCAGAAGCAGAAGCAGAAGAAGATGCAGAAGGAGAAGCAGGAGAAGCAGAAGAAGGAGAAGGAGAAGGCGAAAGAGAAGGATTAGGAGTAGGAGAAGCAAAAGGATAAGCAGAAGCAGAAAGAGACGCAGAAGGAGAAGTAGCACGAGAAGTAGGAGAAGCAGGAGAAGCAGAAGCAGGAGAAGCAGAAGAAACAGAAGACGCAGAAGCAGAATGAGAAGCAGAAGGAGAAATTGAAGCAGAAGGAGAAGCAGAAGCAGAAGAAGGAGAAGGAGAAGGAGAAGCAGAAAGAGAAGCAGAAAGAGAAGCACAACGAGTAGCAGGAGAAGCAGAAGCAGGAGAAGCAGAAGCAGAAGAAAAGAAGAAACTGAAGAAGGAGAAGGAGCAGAAGGAGAAGCAGAAGCAGAAGGAGAAGCAGAAAGAGAAGCAGAAGAAGCAGTAGCAGGAGAAGCAGAAGCAGAAGAAACAGAAGATGCCGAAGAATCAGAAGGAGAACCTGAAGCAGAAGGAGAAGCAGAAGCAGCAGAAGCTGGAAAAGCAGAAGCAGAAGAAACCGAACAAGCAGAAGAAGCAGAAGCAGAACGAGAAGCAGAAGAAGAGGGAGAAAGAGAAGGATTAGGAGTAGGAGGAGCAGAAGCAGAATAAGAAGCAGAAAGAGAAGCAGAAGGAGAAGCAGAAGGAGAAACAGAAGCAGAAGCAGGAGAAGCAGAAGCAGAAGCAGAAAGAGAAGCACAAGAAGGAAGAATTGAAGGAGAAGGAGAATGAGACGGAGAAGCAGAAGGAGAAGTAGGAGAAGCAAAAGAAGAAGAAGCAGGAGAAGCAGAAGCAGAAGAAACAGAAAAAGTAGAAGAAGCAGAAGAAGAAGCAGCAGGAGAAGCAGAAGAAGAAGAAGGAGAAGGAGAAAGAGAAGGATTAGGAGTAGGAGAAACTGAAGGATAAGCAGAAGCAGAAAGAGAAGCAGAAGGAGAAGCAGGAGAAGCAGAAGAAGCAGAAGCAGGAGAAGCAGAAGCAGAATGAAAAGCAGAAGAAGGAGAAATTGAAACAGAAGAAGATGCAGAAGGAGAAGCAGAAGCAGAAGTAGAAGCAGAAGAAGGAGTAGCAGAAGGAGAAGCATAAGGAGAAACAGAAGGAGAAGCAGGAGAAGCAGAAGCAGGAGAAGCAGAATCAAAAGAAATAGAAGAAGGATAAGAAGCAGAAGCAGAAGAGAAGCAGAAACAGAAGGAGAAGCAGGAATAGAAGCAGAGAAGCAGAAGCAGAATCTGAAGCAGAAGGAGAAGCATGAGAAGCAGAGAGCAGTATCTGGAGA
>NW_012307375.1:0-2644 GCF_000151885.1 Dipodomys ordii | reverse complement strand
GTGCCTGCTGTGTCCCGCTGTGTCCCACTGTGTCCCCGCTGTGTCCCGCTGTGTCCCGCTGTGTCACCGCTGTGTGCCCGCTGTGTCCCCGCTGTGTGCCTGCTGTGTCCCGCTGTGTACCCCGCTGTGTCCAGCTGTGTCACCGCTTTGTCTCGCTGTGGCCACTCTCTGTCTCCGCTGTCCCCCGCTGTGTGCCCCGCTGTGTCCCGCTGTGTCCCGCTGTGTCCCCCGCTTTCTCCTTCTGTGTCCCGCAGTGTCCCCGCTGTGTCCCGCTGTGTAACACTGTGTCCAGTGGTGTCCCACTTTGTTCCACGCTGTGTCCCCCGGTGAGTCCTCTCTGTGTCGCCGCTGTGTCCCCCTGTGTCCTCGCTGTGTCCCCCACTGTCTCCCGCTTTGACTCCCGCTGTGTTCCGCTGTGTCCCGCTGTGTCCCCGCTGTGTCCCCAGCTGTGTCCCGCTGTGTCCCGCTGTGTACCTCGCTGTGTCCTGCTATGTTCCCGCAGTGTCCCCGCTGTGTCCCGCTGTGTCCCGCTGTGTCCTTGCTGTGTCCCCAGCTGTGTACCCCACTGTGTCCCGCTGTGTCCCCGCTGTATCGACGCTGGGTCACGCTGGGTCCCGCTGTGTCCTCACTTTGTCCAACACTGTGTCCCGCTGTGTCTACTGCTGTGTCCCCGCTGTGTCCCGCTGGGTCCAGCTGGGTCCCTGCTGTATCCACGCTGGGTCCCGCTGGGTCCTGGTCTGTCATCCCTGTGTCCCCCGCTGTGTACCGCTCTGTCCCCCGCTGTGTCTCTGCTGTGCCCCGCTGTGTCCCGCTTTGTCCCGCTGTATACTGCTGTGTCCCCCGCTGAATCACGCTGTGTCCCAATGTGTCCCAATGTGTCCTCGCTCTGTCCCCCGCTGTGTCCCGCTGTGTCCTCCCTGTGTCCCCCGCGGTGTCCCGATGTGTCCCGCTGTGTCCCCCGCTGTGTCCCCCGCTATGTCCCGCTGTGTCCCCCGCTGTGTCCCACTGTGTCCTTGCTGTGTCCCATGCTGTGTGCCGCTGTGTCCTTGCTGTGTCCCCCGCTGTGTCCCGCTGTGTCCTGCTGTGTCACGCTGTTTCCCCACTGCGTCCCCGCTGTGTACCTCTGTGTACCCCGCTGTGACCAGCTTTGACCCCGCTGTGGCTCGCTGTGTCCCACGCTCAGTCCCACACTGTGTCCCGCTCTGTCCCCCTCTGTGTCCCGCTGTGTCCCCCGCTGTGTCCCACTGTGTCCACGCAGTATCACTGCTGTTTCCTGCTTTGCCCGCTGTGTTCCGTGGTGTCCCTCTTTGTCTCCCGCTGTGTCCCCCGCTGAGACCCCGCTGTGTCAACGCTGTGTCCTGCTGTGTCCTCGCTGTGTCCCCCGCTGTCTCCAGCTCTGTCCCCCGCTGTGTCTCATGCTTTTCCCCCGCTGTGCTCCCACTGTGTCCCGTTGTGTCCACAGCTGTGTACCACGCTGTGTAACGCTGTGTGCCCGCTGTATCGACGCTGTGTCCCGCTGTGTCCCCCGTTGTGTCCTCGCTGTGTTCCCCGCTGTGTCCCGCTGTGTCCCCCGCTGTGTCCCCCTGTGTCCCCCGCTGTGTCCCGCTGTGTCCTCGCTGGGTCTCCCTTTGGTCCCGCTGTGTCCCCCGCTATGTCCCGCTGTGTACCGCTGTGTCCCCCGCTTTGTCCTGTTGTGTCCCCAGCTGTGTACCCCGTTGTGTCCCGCTGTATTGACGCTGTGTCCCACTGGGTCCCGCTGTTTCCTTCCTGTGTTGCCCGCGGGGTCTCGCTGTGTCCCCGCTGTATCGACGCTGTGTCCCCGCTGTGTCCCGCTCTGTCCCGCTCTGTCCTCGTTGTGTACCCTGCTGTGTCCCGTTGTGTCCCCAGCTGTCTCCCCTGCTATGTCCCGCTGTGTCTACTGCTGTGTCCACGCTGTGTCCCGCTTTGTCTTGCTGTGTCCCGCTGTGTCCTCTCTGTGTCCCCCGCTATGTTCCGCTGTGTCCTCGCTGTGTCCCCTGCTGTGTCCTGCTGTGTCCCCATTGTGTCCCCCGCTGTGTCGCGCTGTGTCCCGCTGTGTCCCCCGCTGTGTCCGCTGCTGTGTCCTGCTGTGTCCCCCGCTGTGTCACCAATGTGTCCCGCTGTGTCCTCGCTGTGTCCCGCTGTGTCTCGCTGTGCCCCCACTCTGTCCCGTTGTATCCACAGCTGGGTACGATGCTGTGTAACACTGTGTCTCTGCTGTATCGACGCTGTGTCCTGCTGGGTCCCGCTGTGTCCTCGCTGAGTTCCCCGCTGTGTCCCGCTGTGTCCTCAGGTGTGTCCCCCGCTGTGTCCCGCTGTGTCCTAGCTGGGGCACCTGCTGTGTCCCGCTGTGTCCCCTGCTGTGTTCCGCTGTGTCCCGCTATGTCCCGCTTGGTCCCTGCTGTGTCCCCGCTGTGTGCCCGGCTGTGTCCTGCTGTGTACTACGTTGTGTCCAGCTGTGTCACCGCTGCGTCTCTCTTTGGCCCCTCTCTGTCTCCGCTGTTCCCCGCTGTGTCCCGCTGTGTCCCGCTGTGTCCCCCGCTTTGTCCCGCTGAGTCCCCTCTGTGTCGCCGCAGTGTCCCGCTGTGTCCTCGCTGTGTCCCCCGCTGTCTGCCGCTTGTCCTGA
>NW_012307374.1:0-2644 GCF_000151885.1 Dipodomys ordii | reverse complement strand
GTTTTTTCCAGCTGAGTTCCCCGCCGAGTCCCGTTGAGTCTCCACTGTTTCTCCGCTATAACCCCGATGTGTACCGCTGTGTCCCGCTGTGTTCTGCTGTGTCCCCGCTGTGTCCCGCTGTGTCCTGCTGTGTCCCCGCTGTGTCCCACTGTGTCCCGCTCTGTTTCCCGCTGTGTCCCACAGTGTCCCCCGCTGTGGCCCTGTTGAGTCCCGCTGTGTCCCTCCTGTGTCCTGCTGTGTCACTGCTGTTTCCCCGCTATGTCCCCGCTGTGTTCCCCTCTGTGTCCCCGCTGTGTCCCCATTGTGCCCAGGTGTGTCATCACTGTCCGCCGCTGTGTCTCTCTGTGTCCACTGCTGTGACCCCGCTGTGTCCCCCGTTGTGTCCCGTTGTGACCCCGCTGGGTCACCGCTGTTTCCTGCTGTGTCCCGCTGTGTTCCGTGGTGTCCCACTTTGTCCCCCACTGTGTCCCTTGCTCTGTGTCCCACTGTGTCCCGCTGTGTCTCCACTGTGTCCCTCGTTTTGTCCCGCTGTGTCCCCCGCTGTGTCCCACTGTGTCCACTGCTGTGTCCCCGTTGTGTCCCACTTTTTCCCCCGTTGTGTCCCGCTGTGTCCTCGCTGTGTCCCCCGCTGTGTCCCGCTGTGTCCTCGCTGTGTCCCCCCACTGTGTCCCGCTGTGTACCCCTCTGTGTCCCCCGCTGTGTCCCACTGTGTCCCACTGCGTCCCGTGGTGTCCCGCTTTGTCCCCCGCAGTGTCCTTGCTGTGTTCCCTGCTGTGTCCCGCTGTGTACCCCTCTGTGTCCACCGCTGTGTCCCGCTGTGTACCCCGCTGTGTTCAGCTATGTCCTCGCTGTGTCCCCTGCTGTCTCCTGCTTTGTCCCACGCTGTGTCCCGCTGTGAC
Organism: Dipodomys ordii; assembly: GCF_000151885.1. Lineage (NCBI taxonomy): Eukaryota > Metazoa > Chordata > Mammalia > Rodentia > Heteromyidae > Dipodomys > Dipodomys ordii. Next base: position 1,745 of record NW_012307374.1, on the reverse strand, counting down.
CCGCTGTGTCCTCACTGTGTCCCCTGCTGTGTCCCGCTGTGTCCCACTCTGTACCCTGCTCTGTCCCTCTATGTTCCCGCAGTGTCCCCGCTGTGTCCCGCTGTGTCCCACTGTGTCCCGAGGTGTCCCAGTTTGTCACCCGCTGTGTCCCCCAGTGAGTCCCCGCTGTGTCCCCGCTGTGTCCCGCTGTGTCCTCCCTTTGTCCCCAGCTGTGTCCCGCTGTGTCCCCCACTGGGTCCCGCTGTGTCTACTGCTGTGTCCCCGCTGTGTCCCGCTGTGTCCCGCTGTCTCCCACTGTGTCCTCGCTGTGTCCCACGCTGTGATCCGCTGTGTCCTCGCTGTGTCCCCCACTGTGTCCCGCTGTATCCCCAGCTGTGTACCCCGCTCTGTCCCTCGCTGTGTCCTGCTGTGTCCCCCGCTGTGTCCCGTTGTGTCCCGCTGTGTCCCCCGGTGTGTCCCTGCTGTGTCCCTGCTGTGTCCCCGCTGGGTCCCGCTGGGTCCCGCTGTGTCCTTGCTGTGTCCCACTCTGTGTTCTGCAGTGTCTCCCGCTGTGTCCCGCTGTGTGCACCGCTGTGTCCCGCTGTGTCCCTGCTGTGTCCTGCTGTGTCCCGCTGTGTCCAGCTCTGTCCTCGCTGTGTCCCACGCTGTGTTCCGCTGTGTCCTCGCTGTGTCCCCCGATGTGTCCCTTTGTGTCCGCAGCTGTGTACCCCACTGTGTCCCACTGTGTCCGCGCTGTATCGACGCTGTGTCTCGCTTGGTCCCACTGTGTCCTCGCTGTGTTCCACCTTGTGTCCCGCTGTGTTCCCAGCTGTGTCCCCCCCTGTGTCCTGCTGTGTCCCCCGCTGTGTCCACCGCTGTGTCCCACTGTGTCCCTGCTCTGTTCCGCTGTGTCCACTGCTGTGTCCCCGCTCTGTCCCGCTGTTTCCCCCGCTGTGTCCACCGCTGTGTTCCACTGTGTCCACGCTCTGTCCCGCTGTGTCCACTGCTGTTTCCCCCGCTGTGTCCCCCTGTGTCCCCGCTGTGTCCCGCTGTGTCCTCGCTGTATCCCCCGCTCTGTCCCGCTGTGTCCTCGCTGTGTCCCCTGCTGTGTCCTGCTGTGTCCCCCGCTGTGTCCCGCTGTGTCTCGCTGTGTCCCGCTCTGTCCACGCTGTGCCCCGCTCTGTCCCGCTGTGTCCCCCTCTGTCCCGCTGTGTCCCCCACTCTGTTCCCCGCTGTGTCCGGCTGTGTCCCCCGCTTTATCCCGCTGTGTCCCCGCAGTGTCACCTCTATGTCCCACTGTGTCCTGTGGTGTCCCGCTTTGTCCCCCTCTGTGTTCCCCGCTGAGTCCTCTCTGTGTCCCCACTATGTCTCGCTCTGTCCTCGCTGTGTCCCCCGCTGTCTACCGCTTTGTCCCCCACTGTGTCGCACTGTGTCCCGCTGTGTCCCCGCTGTGTCCCCCGTTGTGTCACGCTGTGTCCCCTGCTGTGTCCCACACTGTGTCTCGCTGTGTCCCCTGCTGTGTCCCCTGCTGAGTCCCCTCTGTTTCCCCGCTGTGTCCCGCTGTGCTCCTCGCTGTGTCCTCCGCTGTCTCCCACTTTGTCCCCCGCTGAGTCCCACACTGTCCCGCTGTGTCCTCGCTGTGTCCCCCGCTGTGTCCCGCTTTGTCCCCCCTATGTCCCTTGCTGTATCCCGCTGTGTCCCACTGTGTCCCTCGCTGTGTCGCACTGTGTCCCCGCAGTGTCCCCGATGTGTCCTGCTGTGTCCCG
>NW_012307373.1:0-2644 GCF_000151885.1 Dipodomys ordii | reverse complement strand
AGGCACACAGCGGGGACACACGGGGACACAGAGGCGAAACAGAGGGGACTCAGCGGGGACACAGCGTGGGACAAAGTGGGACACCACGGGACACAGTGTTACACAGCGGGACACAGCGGGAACACAGCAGGAAAAAGCGGGGGACACAGCGGGACACAGCGGGCCACAGCGGAGGACACAGCGGGGGACAGCGGAGACAGAGAGTGGCCACAGCGAGACACAGCGGTGACACAGCTGGACACAGCGGGGTACACAGCAGGACACAGCGGGCACACAGCGGGGACACAGAGGGACACAGCGGGACACAGCGGGGACACAGCGGGACAAAGCGGGATACACAGCGGGACACAACAGGCACACAGTGGGGACACAGTGGGACACAGCGGGACACAGCGGGGGACAAAGCGGGACACAGTGGGGGACCCAGTGAGGACACAGCGGGACACAGCAGAGGACAAAGCGAGGACACAGCGGGGGACACAGCGGGGGACACAGCGGGACACAGCGGGGAACACAGCGAGGACACAGCGGGACACAGCGGGACACAGCATCGATACAGCGGGGACACAGCGTTACACAGTGTGGTACACAGCTGTGGACTCAACGGGACACAGTGGGGGCACAGCCGGACACAGCGGGACACAGTGTGACACAGCGAGAACAAAGCGTGAGACACAGCAGGGGACAGAGAGGGTGACAGCAGGGGACACAGCAAGGAAACAGCTGGACACAGTGGTTGACACAGCGGGGACTCAGTGGGTGACACAGCGGGACACAGCGGGGGACACAGCGGGACACAGCGCGGAACAAGGCGGAACACAGTGTGGGACAGAGCGTGGGACACAGCGAGACTCAGCGGAGACAAAACTGGACACAGCGGGGTACACAGAGGGACACAGCAGGGACACAGCGAGGACACAGAGGCACACAGTGGGGGACACAGCAAGGATAGAGCGGGAAACAGCGGGGGACACAGCAGGACATAGCGGGGGACAGAGCGGGACACAGCGGGACACAGCGGGGGACACAGGATGGACAAGCGGTACACAGCGGGGAACAGATCGAGGACACATTGGGACACAGCGGGGACACAGCGGGACTCAGCGGGGGACACAGCAGTACACAGCGGGACACAGCGGGACACAGCAGGGACAGAGCGGGGGACACAGCGGGACACAGCGGGGGACACAGAGGGGGACACAGCGGGGAAAAAAGCGAGGCCACAGCAGAACACAGCGTGGGACACAGCGAGGACACAGCGGGACACAGCGTCGATACAGCGGGGACACAGCAGGACACAGCGAGGTACACAGCTGGGGACACAACGGGACACAGTGGGGGCACAGCCGGACAGAGCGGGACACAGCGGTACACAGCGGGGACACTGCGGAAACATAGTGGGACACAGTGGGGTACACAGCGGGACACAGCGGGACACAGCTTGGGACACAGTGGGGACAAAGCGGCAGACAGCAGGGGACACAGCGAGGACACAGCGGGACAAAGCGGCGACACAGAGGGGACTCAGCAGGACAAAGCGGGGGACACAGCGTGACACAGCGGGACACATCGGTGGACACAGCGGGGGACAGCGGAGACAGAGAGGGGCCAAAGCGAGACACAGCGGTGATACAGCTGGACACAACGGAGTACACAGCAGGACACAGCGGGCACACAGCGGGGACACAGCGGGACAGAGCAGGACACAGCAGGGAACACAGGAAGGAAACAGCGGGACCCAGTGGGACACAGCGTCGATACAGCGGGACACAGCGGGGTACACAGCTGGGGACACAACAGGACACAGCGGGGGATACAGCGAGGACATAGTGTGACCCAGCAGGACACAGCGGGGACACAGCGGGACCCAGCGGGGAAACCAGCGAGGACATAGTGGGACACAGCGGGGGACACAGCGAGAACACAGCGGGGGACACATCGAAGACACAGCGGGACCCAGCGGGACACAGCGTCGATACAGCGGGCACACAGCTTTACACAGCGTGGTACACAGCTGTGGACACAACGGGACACAGTGGGGGCACAGCGGGACACAGCGGGACACAGAGGGGACGCAGCTGGGGACACAGCGTGGGACAAAGTGGGACACCACGGGACACAGTGTTACACAGCGGGACACAGCGGGGACACTGCGGGACACAGCAAGATAAAGCGGGGGACACAGCGGGCCACAGCGGGCCACAGCGGGGGACAGCGGGGGACACAGCCGGACACAGTAGGCTACAAAGTGAGGACACAGCGGGACACAACAGGGGACACAGCGAGGACACAGCGGGGGACACAGCGGGGGACACAGCGGGACACAGTGGGGAACACAGCGAGGACACAGCGGGAGAAAACGGGACACAGCGTCGATACAGCGGGGAGGCAGCGTTACACAGCGTGGTACACACTGTGGACACAACGGGACACAGTGGGGGCACAGCGATACACAGCGGGACACAGTGGGACACAGCGGGGACAAAGCGTGAGACACAGCGAGGGACAGAGAGGGAAACAGCAGAGGACACAGTGAGGAAACAGCGGGACACAGCGGTGACACAGCGGGGACTCAGCGGGGGACACAGTGGGACACAGCGGGGGACACTGCGGGACACAGCGGGGGACACTTCGGGACACAGTG
>NW_012307372.1:0-2644 GCF_000151885.1 Dipodomys ordii | reverse complement strand
AGGACACAGCGGGACCAAGTGGGATACAACGTCGATACAGCTGGGGACACAGCAGGACACAGCGGGGTACACAGCTGGGGACAAAAAGGGACACAGCGGGGGACACAGCGAGCACACAGCAGAACACCGCGTGGGAAACAGCGAGGACACAGCGGGACACAGCGAGACACAGGGGGACACAGTGGGGACACAGCAGTAGACACAGCGGGACACAGCGGGGGACACAGCGGGACACAGCGGGGAACACAGCGAGGACACAGTGGGGACACAGCGGGGACACTGCGGGAACACAGTGGGACACAGCGGGGCACACAGCCGGACACAGTGGGACACAGCTTGGGACACAGCGGGAACACAGCAGGACACAGCGGGGGACACAGCGAGGACACAGCGGGACACAGCGGGACACAGCGTGGGACAAAGTGGGAGACAGCAGGGGACACAGCGAGGACACAAAGGGACACAGCGGCGACACATAGAGGACTCAGCGGGGTTCACAGTGGGGGACCCAGCAGGACACAGCGGGACCCAGCGGGGACAAAGCGTGGGACAAATCGGGAGACAGCAGGGGACACAGCGAGGACACAGCGGGACACAGCGGCGACACATAGAGGACTCAGTGGGGGACACTGTGGGGGACAGAGCGGGACACAGCGGGACCCAGCGGGGACAAAGCGTGAGACACAGCGGTGGACAGAGCGGGAGACAGAGGCGGACACAGCGAGGACACAGCGGGACACAGCGGGGACACATAGGTGGCTCGGGGAGGCCACAGCGGGGGACAAAGCGGGACACCACGGAACACTGCGGGACACAGCGTGAAACAGCGGTGAACCTGCGGGGACACAGCGGGGTACACAGCTGTTGACACAACGGGACACAGTGGGGGACACAGCGGGACACAGTGGGGCACAGCGGGGACAAAACGAGAGACAGAATGGGCAACAGAGCAGGACACAGAGGGGGACACAGAAAGGACACAGTGGGGACACAGCGAAACTCAGCCGGGGACACAGCGGGGGACAAAGCGGGACACCACGGGACACAGTGGGACACAGCGGGACACAACGTGATCACTGCGGGACACAGTGGGGGACAAAGCGGGACATAGCGGGACACAGGGGAGACGCAGCGGGACACAGCGTGACACAGCGGGACACGGCGGGGGACACAGCGGGACACAGAGGGGGACATAGCGAGGACACAGCGGGACACAGTGGGACACAGCGGGACACACAGCGAGGACACAGTGGGGGACACAGTGGGGGAAACAGCTGGACACAGCGGGGAACACAGCGAGGACACAGCGGGACACAGCGGGGGACACAGGGAGGACACAGCGGGACACAGCGGGGGACACAGCGAGGACACAGTGGGACACAGCGGCGACACAAAGGGTACTCAGCGGGGGACACATTGTGGGACAAAGTGGGACACCATGGGACACAGTGTTACACAGCGGGACACAGCGGCAACACTGCGGGACACAGCAGGACAAAGCGGGGGACACAGCGGGCCACAGCAGGCCACAGCGGGGCACACAGCGGGGGAGAGGGGAGACAGAGAGTGGCCACAGCGAGACACAGCGGTGACACAGCTGGACACAGCGGGGTACACAGCGGGACACAGCGGGCACACAGCGGGGTCACAGCGGGAAACAGCGGGACACATCAGGGACACAATGGGACACAGTGGGACAAAGCGGGACACACAGCGGGACACAGCAGGCACACAGCAGGGACACAGAGGGACACAGCGGGGACAGAGCGGGACACAGCCGGACACAGCGCGACACAGCGGAGACACAGAGGGACACAGCGGGGACAGAGCGGGACACAGCCGGACACAGCACGACACAGCGGGGGACACAGCAGGACACAGTGGTGGATCCAGTGAGGACACAGCGGGACACAGCAGGGGACACAGCGAGGACACAGCGGGGGACACAGCGGGGGACACACGGGACCCAGCGGGGAACAGATCGAGGACACAGCGGGACACAGCGGGACACAGCGTCGATACAGCGGGGACACAGCGTTACAAGGCGTGGTACATAGCTGTGGACACAACGGGACACAGTGGGGGCACAGCCGGACACAGCGGGACACAGTGGGACACAGCGGGGACAAATCGTGAGACACAGCGGGAGACAGAGAGGGAAACAGCAGGGGACACAGCGAGGAAACAGCAGGACACAGCGGTGACACAGCAGGGACTCAGCGGGGGACACAGTGGGACACAGCGGGGACACAGCAGGACACAGCGGGGGACACTGCAGGACACAGTGTGGGACAGAGCGTGGGACACAGCGAGACACAGTGGGGACAAAGCTGGACACAGCGGGGTACACAGAGGGACACAGCAGGGACACAGCGGGGAAACAGCGCGACACAAAAGGACACAGCTGGACACAGCGGGGTACACAGCGGGACACAGCGGGCACACAGCGGGGACACAGCGGGACACAGCGGGGACAGAGCGGGACATAGTCGGACACAGCGGGACACAGCGGGGGACACAGCGGAACACAGCGGGGGACCAAGCGAGGACACAGCGGGACATAGCGGGGGACACAGTGAGGACACAGCGGTGGAGACAACGGGGGACACAGCGGGACACAGCAGGGAACACAGCGAGGACATGA
>NW_012307371.1:0-2644 GCF_000151885.1 Dipodomys ordii | reverse complement strand
CAGCGGGACGCAGCAGTACACAGCAGGACACAGCGGGACACAGTGGTGGACACAGAGTGGTACACAGCAGGACACAGCAGGGGAAAGAGCGGGACTCAGCGGGGGACACAGCAAGGACAAAGCGGGATACAGCGGGGACACAGCGGGGACTCAGCAGGGGACACAGCGAGGGACAAAGCGGGACACCACGGAACCCAGCGGGACACAACGGGAAACTGCGGTGACCCTGCAGGCACACAGCGGGACAGAGCGGGGGACACAGCGGGACACAGCGGGACAGAGCCGGGGACACAGCGGGACACAGTGGGGGACAGAGCGTGAGACACAGCGAGACACAGCGGGGTACACAGAGGACACAGCGGGGACACAGTGGGGAAACAGCGGGACACAGTGGGACACAGCGGGGGACACAGCGGGACACAGTGGGGTACACAGCGAGGACATAGCGGGACACAGCAGGGGAAACAGCAAGGACACAGAGGGACACAGTGGGGGACACAGCGGGACACAGCGGGGGACACAGCGGGACACAGCGTGGGACAGAACGGGGGACACAATGGGACGAAGCGGGGGACACAGCGGGACAAAGCGGGGGACACAGCGGGACACAGCGGGACACAATGGAGGACACAGAGGGGGACAGTGGAGACAGAGAGGGGACACACCGGGACACAGCGGTGACACAGCTAGACACAACGGGCTACACAGCGGGCACACTGCGGGGACACAGCGGGACACAGCGAGGACAGAGCCGGACACAGTGGGACACAGCGGGACACAGCGGGGAACACAGAGGAGGACACAGCGGGGACACAGCAGGACACAGCGGGGTTCACAGCGGGACACAGCGGAGGACACAGCGGGGGACACAGCATGACACAGCGGGATACAGCGGGGGACACAGGGGGGACACAGCGGGACACACCGGGGGACACAGCGGGACACAGCGGGGTACACAGCGAGGACATATTGGGACACAGCGGGGACACAGGGGGACTCAGCGGGGACACAGCAGTACACAGCGGGACACAGTGGGACACAGCAGGGGACACAGAGGTGTACACAGTGGGACATAGCGGGGAACACAGCGAGGACACAGCGGGGGACACAGAGGGCTAAACAGCGGGACACAGCAGGGGACACAGCGGGACACAGCGGGTGACACAGCGGGACACAGCGGGGGACACGGAGGGGTACACAGAGGGACACAGCAGGGGACACATATTGACACAGAGGGGGACACAGCGGGACACAGCAGTTACACAGGGGGAACACAGCGGGACACAGCGGGGGACACAGAGAGGAGACAATGCGAAACAGCGGGGACACAGTGGGACTCAGCGGGGGACACAGCAGTACACAGCGGGACTCAGCAGGGGACACAGAGGGTTACACAGCGGGACAAAGCAGGGGACACAGCGGGACACAGCGGGACACAGCGGGGGACACAACGGGGGACAGCGGAGACAGAGAGGGGACACAGCGAGACACAACGGAGTACACAGCGGGACACAGCGTGCACAAAGCGGGGACACAGCGGGACACAGCAGGGACAGAGCGGGACACAGTGGGATACAGCGGGACACAGCGGGGGACACAGCGGGGAACACATAAAGGACAAAGTGGGCCACATCGGGGGACACAGCGATGACACAGCGGGGGACACAGCGGGGGACACAGCGGGTCACAGCGGGGAACACATAGAGGACCCAGCGGGACACAGCGGGACACAGCGTCAATACAGTGGGGACACAGCATTACACAGCGTGGTACACAGCTGTGAACACAACGGGACACAGTGGGGGCACAGCGGCACACAGCGGGACACAGTGGCACACAGCGGCGACAAAGCATGAGAAACAGCGGGGGACAGAGCGGGAGACAGCGGGGGACACAGCGAGGACACAGAGGGACACAGCGGGGACTCAGCTGGGGACACAGCGGGGGACAAAGCGGGACACCACTGACACAGCGGGACAGCGCGAAACAGCGGTGACCCTGCGGGGACACAGCGGGACACAGCGGGACAGAGTGGGGGACACAGCGGGACACAGCGGGGGACAGTGGAGACAAAGAGAGGACACAGCGGGACACAGTGGTGACACAGCTGGACACAACGGAGTACACAGCGAGACACAGCGGGCACAAAGCGGGGACAGAGCGGGACACAGCTGGACACAGCGGGACATAGCGGGGGACACAGCGGGACACAGAGGGGGACACAGTGAGGACACAGTGGGACACAGCGGGGGACCAAGCGAGGACACAACGGTGACACAGCTGGACACAACGAAGTACACAGCGGGACACAGCGGGCACACAGCGGGGACACAGCGGGACACAGCGGGGAACACAGGGAGGACACAGCATGACCCAGTGGGACACAGCGTCGATACAGCGGGGACACAGCGGGACACAGCGGGACACAGCGAGGTACACAGCTGTGGACACAGCGGGACACAGTGTGGGCACAGCGGGACACAGCGGGACAGAGTGGGACACAGACTGGATAAAGCGTGAGACAGCGGGGGACACAGGGGGGACACAGCGGGACACAGGGGGGGACACAGCGAGGACACATTGGGACACAGCGGGGACACAGCGGGACTCAGCAGGGGACACAGCAGTACACAGCGGGACACAG
>NW_012307370.1:0-2644 GCF_000151885.1 Dipodomys ordii | reverse complement strand
TCAAAAGGAAGGAGAAGCAGAAGAAGAAGAAGCAGGAGAAGCAGGAGAAGCAGAAGAAGAAGAAGAAGAAGAAGAAGAAGAAGAAGAAGAAGAAGAAGAAGAAGAAGAAGAAGAAGAAGAAGAAGAAGAAGAAGAAGAAGAAGAAGAAGAAGAAGAAGAAAGAGAAGAAGGAGAAGGAGCAGAAGGAGAAGCAGAAGCAGAAGGAGAAGCAGAAAGAGAAGGAGAAGAAGCAGTAGCAGGAGAAGCAGAAGCACAAGAAACAGAAGAAGCTGAAGATGCAGAAGCAGGACCTGAAGCAGAAGAAACAGAACAAGCAGAAGAAGCAGTAGCAGAAGCAGAACGAGAAGCAGAAGAAGAAGAAGGAGAAGGAGAAAGAGAAGGATTAGGAGTAGGAAGAGCTGAAGGAGAATCAGAAGCAGAACGAAAAGCAGAAGGAGCAGCAGAAGGAGAAGCAGAAGGAGCAGCAGAAGGAGAAGCAGAGGAAGGAGAAGCAGAAGCAGAAGAAGCAGTAGAAGGAGAAGCAGAAGCAGAAGAAGATGCAGAAGGAGAAGCAGGAGAAGCAGAAGAAGCAAAAGCAGAAGGAGAAGCAGAAGTAGAAGAAGGAGAAGGAGAAGGAAGGGCAGCCGAAGCAATAGGAGAAGCAGAAGGAGAAGCAGAAGAATGAGAAGAAGAAAGAGAAGGAGGAGAAGCACAAATGCAGAAGCAAGAGAAGCAGAAACAGAAGATACAGAAGAAGAAGAAGAGGAAGAAGAAGAGAAGAAGAAGAAGAAGAAGAAGAAGAAGAAGAAGAAGAAGAAGAAGAAGAAGAAGAAGAAGAAGAAGAAGAAGAAGAAGAAGAAGAAGAAGAAGAAGATGAAGAAGAAGAAGAAGAAGAAGAAGAAGAAGAAGAAGAAGAAGAAGAAGAAGAACAAGAAGAAGAAGAAGAAGAAGGAGAAGCATAAGGAGAAGCAGTAGAAGCAGAAGAAGCAGAAGCAGGAGAAACAGAAGCAGAAGAAAAAGAATAAGCAAAAGAAGCAGAAGCAGAAGCAGTGGGAGAAGCAGAAGAAGGAGAAGGAGAACGAGCAGCAGAAGGAGAAGCAGAAGCAGAAAGAGAAGCAGAAACAGAAGGAGAACAAGAAGGAGAAGCAGGAGAATCAGAAGAAGCAGAAGTAGAAGCAGAAAGAGGAGAAGAAGGAGAAGCAGAAGTAGAATCAGAAGAAACAGAAGAAGAAGCAGAAGAAACAGAAGCAAAAGAAACAGAAGAAGGAGAAGAGCAGAAGCCGAAGCAGAAGGAGAAGCAGAAGCGAAGGAGAAGCAGAAAGAGAAGCAGGAGAAGCAGAAGAAGCAGGAGAAGCAGTAGAAACAGGAGAAGCCGAAGAAGCAGAAGCAGAATCTGAAGCAGAAGGAGAAACAGAAGACGCACAATCTGAAGCAGAAGCAGAAGAAACAGTAATAGTAGAATAAGCAGAAGCAGAAGCAGCAAGAGAAGCAGAAGAAGAAGAAGTCGGAGAAGGCGAGAGAGAAGGATTAGGAGTAGGAGAAGCAAAAGGATAAGCAGAAGCAGAAAGAGACGCAGACGGAAAAGCAGCACGAGAAGTAGGAGAAGCAGGAGAAGCAGAAGCAGGAGAAGCAGAAGAAACAGAAGACGAAGAAGCAGAATGAAAAGCAGAAAGAGAAATTGAAGCAGAAGCAGAAGGAGAAGCAGAAGCAAAAGGAGAAGCAGAAGAAGGAGAAGGAGAAGCAGAACGAGAAGCAGGAGAAGCAGAAGCAGGAGAAGCAGAAGCAGAAGAAACATAAGAAGGAGAAGAAGCAGAAGCAGAATGAGAAGCAGAAACAGAAGGAAAAGCAAAAAGAGAAGCAGGAGAAGCAGAAGAAGCAGCAGCAGGAGAAGCAGAAGCAGAAGAAGCCGAAGAAGCAGAAGCAGAACCTGAAGCAGAAGGAGAAGCAGGAGAAGCAGAAGAAGCAGAATCTGGAGAAGCAGAAGGAGAAACAGAAGCAGAAAGAGACGCAAAAGCAGAAGGAGAAGCAGAAGAAACAGAAGAAGCAGAGGCAGTAGCAGAAGAAGCAGAAGATGCAGAAACAGAAGGAGAAGCAGAAGGAAAAGCAGAACAATGAGAAGGAGAAGGAGAAACAGAAGGAGAAGCAGAAAGAGAAGCAGAAGAAGGAGCAGGATAAGGAAAAGCAGCAGTAGAAGCAGAAAGAGCAGCAGAAGGAGAAGCAGGAGAAGCAGAAACAGGAGAAGCAGAAGCAGAAGAAACAGGAGAAGGACAAGAAGCAGAAGCAGAAGGAGAAGCAGAAACAGAAGGAGAAGCAGAAAGAGAAGGAGGGGAAGCAGAAGAAGCGGAAGCTGGAGAAGCTGAAGCATAAGAATCCGAAGAAGCAGAAGCAGAACCTGAAGCAGAAGGAGAAGCAGAAGAAACAGAAGAAGTAGAAGCAGTAGCAGTTGTAGCAGAAGCAGAACGAGAAGCAGAAGGAAAAGCAGAAGAATAAGAAGGAGAAGGAGAAATAGAAGGAGCAGCAGAAGGAGAAGCAGAAAGAGAAGCAGGTAAAGCAGAAAGAAGAAGAAGTAGAGGAGAATCAGAAGGAGAAGCTGAGAAGAAGAAGAGAAACAGAAGAGATGCAGAAGGAGAACTCAGAAGAAGTAGAGCAGACGAGAAGAAGGAAA